>NC_142521.1:19632500-19712500 GCF_964205215.1 Stylophora pistillata | reverse complement strand
AATAAATGGAGGTCCCGTCTCCTGCAGGGTTAGGTGTAGGAGACGTTAATTTCCCACGCACGAGATTACTGTGTGATGGATGCCCTCTGAAGTGGGATGGGTGGGTTACTGGGCCCACAGTGATTGGCACAAAGCTGTTGCGGTGTCCCTGCCTGTCGGCAAATCTTGTAAATCAAATCAAACATGAACCAATATAGCCTGAGTATCACGCGTTTCTGGGAGCGTTCCTCTCCCCTAGCCCCTTAGGAAGGCCTGGCACTCAGGCCATAACCAATATTGTTAAATTTACAATTATTTATCTACTCAGGGATGCTACTCATTACCAGACTCTTCGCTCAACGCATCTAAGGTTAAGGGTAACGTGAGGCCCGAACATGGCGGCCACTTCGCGCTCGGGAATGCTAGAAATTTTCACCAAAGATGGATGGAAACGGGTGTTAGCCACACTCGATGACGATGTTTTTACTCTGAATGTGGAAGATAGCCCTGTTGTTAATGGCCAACCGCCTTCACCGAGCTCCCCTCCTCGTTCACCAGAAGCGAACGACCATGTCGAACCACCGCAAACCATAGCAGATCAAATCCGAACTGTTCGAGTCATAAAACAAGAAGTCGGCGGCTTAGGAATTAGTATCAAAGGTGGTAAGGAAAACAAGATGCCTATACTTATTTCGAAGATTTTCAAAGGATTAGCTGCGGATCAAACGGAAAGTTTATACATAGGAGACGCGATTTTGGCTGTAAATGGAGAAGACCTCAGAAACGCTACCCACGACGAAGCTGTAAGGGCGCTGAAACGTGCAGGGAAGGAGGTCGATTTGACTGTGAAATATGTGAAAGAAGTCACGCCTTACTTTCATCGTACGGCGGAACTTAACGCTAATGCTGCTGCAAATGCAAGTACAAACGGCGAAGGACAAGCAGCTTCAGAGAGCAAACCGAATTGTGTGGAAGTGAAGAAAATGCCTCTCAAGTTATGCTTCGTTACGAAGTATGTTTCACCCAAGATAGAAAATCACGGTAGAACTTTCGAACTTTACAATCCGGACGCCAGATCTGCCTGCATTCTGCGAGGGAAAGACACGTCGTCGGCGAGTCAATGGTTCACGGACATCCATACAAATATAACACGGCTCATCGCTCCAGGTATGCATATCATGTCATTTTTGCTTCTTCGCCAATTCTTGCGTGTCCTTTCGCGCAAAATATCAGGAGTTTTTCAGCAATGGTCTCTATTTCTTCGCCCGCTTTGGTACTTAACGCGGCAATTATTGACTCCAGGCGGGGCGAGTGAACTAATGCACAGATTTACACTGAAATAAAGAACATTTATTCTAGCTATCGAATTCATATTTTATATCTTCATTCTTTCGTAGTAAATCAAGTTGTAGTTGTCATGTGAAGAAGATAAAGATACCAATTTTTAATACTTAGGTTTAAAGTGCAACTTTTCAAAAATTTTTAGTATCTATTTCGAAAGTGCTTGAGTATTTCGTTCCTATTCTACAACTTCAAGTATTGCCTTCCTGTATTTGAATGATAATTCAGCGAACAGCTGTCTGGATAGTTGCAATTTTCATTACCGGCAGTTCGAAGTGGTCCGCATTGTTCGCGGCTTGTCGCTATTGTTTGAATCATGTATAAATTTTCAATGGTCGTAAACAGTCAAAACATTTCTGTCGTTTAAAATGGCTTGTTTACGGAACACGAATAGGTTATAAAGACCGCTTTTTTCAGGCACTTTGTTGTAGCTGAAAGTTTGAATTTTTAATGGTGTTATATTGAATTGGAAAAAAACGCGCCTCGCATATTCGCGCAGATTGTAAAACACATTAAAAATACATTGCCACATAGTCTAGTTACGCGCCTTAAGTTTTAAGTTTAATTTAAGCTTGATCGACCAGAAAATCAATTTTGTTAGTATGCAAATTTAGATAAGCCAATTCAACCGAAGTTGAGAATGATTTTTCCACGATGTGACATTTGTGGCCATTTGCCAAGAAAGCTCCTGGAGATTAAAAGTGTAATTTATAAGAATAACAAATGCACTCTTTTTCAAATCCACAGACAGTCGTAGATACATATATTGTGCTTGTTACTGATACATATGAAAAATAGGATTTGTCTAAAATCTAATAATAGTAATAACTCTTTTTTTAAGGTGGGGGGGCGGGGCAGGCCAGGTTTTGCATGGAACTGGATGGTTTTAAGTTTCTCCACTGCAAAGTAACTCATGTGGAGGTAACAGCTGTATTTGAATGCCTTCCTTTAACTTTTATCTCCAGAATAATTTATAACTAGTCGCTGTTTTTCAATCATCGTGACCAAGGAGTGACCAATCCTTAACTTCTCTGGGCAATGTCATTACATTCTCAACCAGACAGGCTTCAAGAAGAAAGGAAATATATATGCAGGGGAAGATTTGTTTAAGTTAGCATGAAATTCTTAGAATTTCAACTTATATATGACCTGAATCAAGGAGAGTTATTTACTTACTTTGTTGCGTTTACATCAGATTTAGTTTCTCTGGAAATCCAAACCATACATTTGCAGAAATAGAGAGAGCTTACTCATTCTTAAGCATTTAACCACTCCCATGATTTGCTTGTTAATTATCCCACACAGCTGCTACACATTTCCTTGTAAATTAGTTACAAGATTTTGGTGTTAGACCAAGATAACTCTAATTGAGAAGTTTGAATTTTCTCATTATTTATGGAGATTATAGAGGGAAGTGACCAGCCAATCCCTTTTGAGAGTATAGATATCTTATTCGATGTTTTGCTGTGTAGTATCCCTGAGTATTTTTATGAGTTGTGCTATATTTTGACGAGCATGTAGGGTGAGTCAAAATACAAATGACATGCTAAATTGTTATTTCAGTGCAGTCAAATTTTTTGGATATTTATTCATGGGGAGTGTATTACAGAAGTATGCAAAGCAGAACAGAGTTGGCGCATTGTTTTGTTGCTGTTTCTACTTTCTTGAATAAATGATGAAATTTCATCGTCATTTAACTTCTTTTCTTTGTTCCATTTATCTAATAAACTTGGATCAATATTTGCCACCCATTCTGACTATTCATCATCAGAAAAATAATTGAAACTGTTTGTCATTTTTTATGTAACTTCAATCCAATTTGTCACATGTGCAATGTAAGGAAACCTGTCTAATGGGTTCTCTAGAGCACAAATACCATGTGATATTTGTACTCGTCTTGGGCCTACTTTTTATTAGTTCTTTCTTTGTATTTTTGGCAGCCATTGAGGAGGTGAATGACATGCTCAGTTCTAACACAGGATATCGTGAAGTGCGAGCCATGGGCTGGCTTAGTGAACAAGTTCATCTTGGTGGTGACAGCTCCCACACAGAATGGAAACCTGTGTTTGTTGCTTTAACAGAAAAAGACATGTTGTTGTATATGGCTGCTCCTTGGTCGCGAGATGATTGGAGTGCACCAGTCATGAGCCATCCACTGTTGGCTACAAGGTGGGTGACATTTTGATGTACATAGCAATGTTCTGGCTGCTAAACTGTTGTGGATTTTGTGTTTTTCTTTTGTATCTTTTATAGTAGTTCAAGGCATGTTAGAGTCAGACTGTTTTGATGTTAGAAAAATCCAAACAACGTCATATTGTGACATGAAAACACATGTTTTTACTTGCCTGACAATAGAAATGTGACAGATGAATGTATGCTATTGTGGGAATAACTCTATTAGTTATTTGGTAAAGATGTACCTTAGCGTTGGATTGGTAGCTAAGGAAAGAGCTTGTTATTTAAGATTAGAACTGGTCTGATTTAAATGGAAATCCGCTAACAAAATTACAGTCGACGGTTGAAACTTTTTCAAACCTTTTTTTGTTGAGAAGAAAGGTTCAGATATCAAACAATTGTATGTACACTATTTAAATATTGTTTGTCTACCTTGAACAAAAAGTCACTAGCCAAAAATCCAGCTGGCAATCAACTGTTTCTTGGCTGGTAGTTCACAAACAGCCCTAAAGCATGAAATGAGTTTGGAAAGCTACTGATGAATAATCTTTTGTCGCATTGGTTTGCAGACTTGTACATTCAGGACAAGGTAGTGACCAAGTCCAAAATGAACAAATGACCTTCGGAACACGAACTGGAACTAGAAAAGGAGTAGAGGCACACATGTTTAGAGTGGAAACTCCAAGAGAATTGGCCAATTGGTCACGGAGCCTGGTTCAAGGATCTCACGATGCTGCCACGTTGATCAAAGAAATTAACTGTGGTAAGTAACATGCAAGTTATGAAAAAAAAAGTAATATGATTAACCGTTTGACCCCTAAGAGTGATTTTCATCCAATTTCTCCTTACAGTATCATCCCTGAATCACACATTGGGGTCAAGAGAATAAGAATGATCATTTTCTTAAGAGGTTCTCTTTGTCAGCATCTTGCAGAATGTATAAGAACAGTATGGAGAATATGCATACTGATGTTAGGGTATAACGGGTCAAAGATATTAGAATCAGGAATAATAATAATAATAATCAAAGTTTCCATTAGTTTTGATAGTTAAGGTTCCTTGGGACCCCCAGTTCCAAAAAGTTGGGGGTCCTTTTAGCTTTTTAGGGGTTCCCTGCCTTTTACTAAAATTTGATTTTATAGTTTCTAACAGAGGCAAAAGCCAAGATCAGGTGTTAACACTATTAATAGAGCTTTAATTTTGGAATAAAGTGTGCCCATGTTTCTTAACACTAACCATTTGTTTTTTGGTTGAATCATATTTTAACCATTGAAACTCCTCCAACCATTTAGGACAAAATTTGTGTTTCTTTACTTAGGTATCATCTCGCAGATCTGTATCACTTCCAGGTTTCCCCTTGCGAATATCGAATATATTGAATAAGCCCTTCTGAGTAGACATGCTCTTGACCATGACAAAATGGCGGATCAAAGGACCTGCCATGATGATCGCAGTAATTCTTGGGTAGAGCCCACCAGACCCAGTCTCCTAACTAGTCGGAACCTTTTTCCTGCATCCCAAGGACGCACATTGGCAAAAACTATGCATCCTTTTCATTTTTTGTGCGTTAATGGGAACTCAGATAATAGTAATAATAATAATAATTACATTTATATAGCACAGACCTCTACATGGATATATTCAGTTGCGCTTCACAATATTGTCAAAGTTAAAAAAAAAACGAGGAATAAAAAAGGGTGAAGAGGAGAAGTTTTGGATTTTGAAATATTGAAACTGTGGGGATTATTTCATGCAGGAAAGTCATTATGAAATTTGAAAAAAGTTACACCGTAAAACAAATGAAGTGGACGAATGTTTTTTAGGCAGATCAATGTACAGTAAAATTATTTGTATTTTGATAAATTATTCAGAGGACAACACTTTTGTAAAATCACCTACATGTAAAACGTTAAGGAATAAGCTAAACAATTGTATTAGTGGAGTGGTCTTTCAAGAAGAAGGTATTTTGATGAATAGCCAAGCTAATTCAAATAGTTAAACAATGTGCAAGGCAGGAAATCACACTGTTTTCCCACATCCTGGCTGTTATCTACGTCACCATTTTCAAGGCCCTCCTATTAGTGTTGTCAGGTGTCTGTCTATTCAATGGTATTCATCTGTACTTCTAGTCAGGGAGACCAAAATTTTGAAAGCTATTTTTCTGATATGGTGAATAAGCTAGTTTAATTTTTTTTCTAGCTGTGACTTGGAGAGATCAAGAGGCACGTTTAACTGTGCACTTTGAAAATGGGTTCACCCTCACAGATGCACGTGTAAATGAAGGCAATGGTCGCTCTCAGGTCTTATGGTATTTTCCATTTGAGAAGCTAAAGCGCTCAGCAGATGATGGACAGAGAATGTTGTGGTTAGAATTTGGAGCAGATGAATCTGATCAGGTATGGTTTCATTTTTAGCAAATTTTACTTATTTTGATAATGTAGCAACTGCCTCACAGGGAAGGAAATGGGTGTAAGAAAACTGATGTTGAAAAAACCACATGTCTAACACAATCATGGTTGGTTTATTCTACTGAGGTAGAGGATCGGTGACAAAACTGTACTAGAGATTTGAAAATAAGTCTTAATTAAACTTAGGACAGAACAGGAATGTCAGCGAGTGAATGGAACTTGGGGTTTGGCATGAAAATTCTCCTTTCAAGCAAATCTATAGGCTTGGTAGCATTCTATTTAATGGTTTGCACCACATTGAGCTCCAAGTAGGTCTCGTATCTTATTGATAGCATCATGAGATACATAACCCAATTCAAATGGCAGAAATGAGGTTGTAGACAACCCTTCCTACCTTATTCTAATGATTGTCTTAATGGATGATGTATTTCAACCATGTTTCTTTATTTCCAGGAGTTAGATTTAGAACTTGATCTCCATGGCTGTCCCAAACCTGTGGTATTTGTTATGCACACCTTCCTATCAGCAAAGACAACTCGCCTTGGACTTTTTGCTTGAGTTGTGTGGTGAGGAATTTAAACTCTAAACTTCTCTACTTGGTGGTTCAGTTGATCCTGTAGTAGTGGAGAAGTAGATTTCCATCACAAGCAACTACTCTTTTCTAATAATATTCCAAGTTACATCTGCAAGATGTATGTGTGAATGATATAAGTACTATGGTTAGATCTGCCAAATTGAGATTTTGTCTTAACTTTTCACTCCAAGACTGATGAAGAGATAATTTCTCCTTTCAATATCAAAACAATATATCAAGCAGCCAAGTAAGGAGAATTATATGATCTGACACCAAATTCTCAGAACAAACTTTATAAGAAATGTTTGGCAGACAGTAGGAGAATTTTGTTGAGATATTGGGAGTGAAATGGCTGAGAGAGTAATAACTATAGATGTTTAATTAGACAATGTTGGAACTGCCCTTTTCAGCTTTTGCCTTTAAGTAAATTTGATTTTGTGGGGAAAAAAAAAGGTGTTGAGCAAAATGAGAGTGGTATTTTTCTGTTTGTCCATTAGAATTCCGAAAGACCAAATGAAAGTTCTGCTAGAGGGATTTCTGGGTTCTAGAATATTATCTTAAGCTTATTGAATTTATATAATTATATTCTATTCATCAGTTATGGGGGATGTATAAATCCCTGGTCAAAAGTTTATATTACTGGTTCCACTTTGAGCCAGTGAATCTGCAATATTTTTTCAAAGGCCATAGAAATCTTGCAAGGTTTATAATTGTTTTTTTTTTTTTAGCACTGTGGTGTGTAAGGATAACTTGAATTGCCAAACTGAAGTTAACTTGCTCCTATAAAGTTCAATAATGTATTTGGAAAAAGTACTAAAATGGCCATTTGAGAGCATGGGCTATAACAGTTGGAATTTTATATAGTGTACTGTGGTACTTGAGGCTGGAATCATTTCTGGGATTAAAAAAATTGGACATTTTTCTTGCTAATGATTGCCACAGTTTTTTAAAGGTATAGGAATCAGTAGTGAGATGATATTTTTTATCATGTAGATGTGCTGGTAGCTATATTTAGTTACCAGTGATAATGAATAGATCGTTAGTTTTAGGGTTTTCTCTTTGAAATTCTTGTCGATTTGAAATATATCATTTCTCTGAAGGATGGCTTTGGTTTCCTTCACTATTGATGAAGATATTTTTTAGAGAAGTGGCACCTTTGGATGAAGAGGTGGTTGTGCATTATAAGCTTTTTCGTAGCAGTTAGTAGGTGATAGAGGATTTTTTTAATGAAAATATATCAAATATATCTTAAATTTTCTGTAGGCATGGGGAAATTTGTGGCATTCTCTGTCCCTGCCAGTGTATTGTCTTGCAGAATGATTACTGATATTTACCTGTAAGTGATTTTAAAGAAAATTAAAATAGTTATAATTGTGATAATTAATTTCCCACTGACTTGCTCCGTACAATCCTGGGGTAAAATTTGGGCTTGAAGTACTCTTCAAGCCCTCTCTTGGAAATGACTTTATGCTTAAGGTAATTAATGGTAAAATGCAAGTAAATAATAATTTTCCCTTGTTGGTAAAGTGATTGGCTTTTGGCCAGTGAGATAATTTGTTCTACATTTGTATTTAGATTTGAACTGTAAGTAATGGTGATGTACATGTAGTTTCCAGGGTAATTATTGCATTTTCAAATGCTGTGACATGTAGGAGATGTAGCATTCCTATTTTATTACAGAGTTCTCTACATAACCTGAACAGGCCAATTTACCAAAGACTGTGACATCCTCTGTATGGCATGGATGAGAGCATCATATTTTGAAGTCAGTCCTTATCCCTTTACACCCTTACATCAGTGTCCATATTCTCCACACTCTTTTGTACACATTTCCTTTGGTCTCACAAGGAGAATTTGTTCAACAATCAAAGCATATGTTGGCAATCATTTGCTTTATTCTCATAACCTTGATGAATGAACCAGAAGTAAAATTGTAAGGAGAAATTAGATAACGATAAATTAGATGCTGGTCACTATTAGGGTTTAAAGGTGTAACTCATTGGCTGTTTGGTTGCTAATTATGCACTGACTTTTTACATACCTATTGCCGTATTCATTGAAAGTTAGAAACACATCAATTAAAGTATTTTTAGACAAAAAGTTGCTGTGTTCATTTCATTTTTATTAATGTTGAGGGGGTGTGATAAGTTTTATATTCAATGGGGGCTTTGACTTGGAGGTGAGGGTACTGGAGTTTTAATCTGGTTCATCAAACTTCTTTCTAGATTTTCTCTGTTTCTCTCAGTTTATTGCACAGGCTTCTGTCTTCTTCATCACTAGGGTATGTTGAATTCAGGGGACGCCCACAGTGCAGGATTCATATTTGGGGTAGCAATTGTACTTCCACTGGCCATGTGTGACCTTGTTTTAGTTTGGACAGAGGGGGTGGGGAAAGGTGAGAATTTCTATTCCCTCATCACCTCACTACTCCTTCCTTATGACCAATGCTCACCCCCCCCCCCCCCCCCTTGGCACAGGCTTCTTTTTTGTCCTCAGACTTGCTGCTGTAATGAATCAACTCCAACCTTGTTCTCAGGGTCTCTTATCTTCCCGCCCCCCAGAGCGAGCTCCAGGGGGCAGGAAGATGAGAGACCCTGGGAACGAGGTTGAATCAACTCTGGCAGCCATAATTTTCACTGAGAAAATGCTCAGTAATTGCTCTCCAAATATATGAGGAGTTACACAAAGTTAAATCACAAGCAAGAGGTTATGTTCATGAACAAGAGTTGAAATGGTGCTGTTCATTGTAACATATTTTCAAATTTAAAGGAATTCTGTTATGGTAGCCTTGCCTCAATGTGTCAAAACACAGTTTTTATAATTTCAAAAGTATCAATGACAACTATGGTTTGTAGATTAAACTACATTAAAGTGGACATGAGGAAATGAGTTGGAGATCTCTAACAGGAATATCCTCAAAAAGGATGTTGAAACAATTTTATTTTGCTAAGCAATTTTATAATAGATGAGTAATCAATCTTTTTTTGGATCATATCAGGCATATTTTGCTGAGGTGTTTTCATATTTCTTTCCAAGCAATTACAGAACAAAAAAAAAGTAGCATGAAAATAAATATCTAATTTTGAAGAAAAATGAAAGCTATCTATTGGGTATATAAATATTTTGTGTGTTTTCATTTCCCAAGAAAAGGTAAAATTTTTTTTTAATAATGAATGTTGATGAAATGAAACAAATCGCAATTTTATCAAATCCATCCAAATCATATTTTGTATTCTTCATCATCTTCAACGAAACATTCATTAATAGTGCTGACCTGACGGGCCTTTGTTTTACATTGATTTCTTGTCTCTGAAAAGTCAAACAGTTTTTGGCAGAAATTAATTAACGAGCACTTGAGGTGCAGACCTCTCCCAATTTGGAATTGTTGATAAATACGTTCTAAGATAATTTATGAAATTTAATGTACTTTGTAACATAGATCCATGAGCAAGACCTGTGGGTTTGAAATTTTTTGCTACATAAGTGCATTTTCATGCTGTTTGTGTGGAAGCTAACTCAAGCTGTGATTAAGTGATACACTTCAGCTTATTTTGCTACATTTGTACACTAAATTTATCTCATAGATTTATGTTGGATTCTGTCATGCCCAGGCAAATTCCTTCCTCATTTAACAGCTTTGCACTTGCAAAGTAGTTACCCTAAAAGAAAAAAAAAAACCTAATAAGTGAGTTGAATCACAAAGGTTTTAGTATCTACAACTCTTGAAAAGGGGAAAGATTTTATAACCATTTTTTAACCTCTTTTATAACCTCTTGCAGCTTCACTGCATGTTTTGGTGGCCCTGTCACAGCAAACCTAGCCAGCAGAACAAGTTTATAGTGTTCACATTTTTCAGGTGAATGAAAGCAAGCATGTAGCAAGCACAAAGAGATATATTTTTTTTCACTTCTCCCCTTGAGCCTGAATTGCACGAGCCTTCATGGCCTGAAAAATGTACAAAAACTTACACCAAATCTGCAGGCTACTTGATGCTTCAGAGCATACCAAAGACATTCCTTTTGAATCATTGTTTTTTTCTAAAATGTTACTTATAAAACTTGTTTAATGATTAATGATTAAGAGTAGTGGCCCTGTAAAATGCAAACTAAAATAATTTTACATACAATTAAACATTCATTAATAGTTGCACGATGCAAAACGTGTCCTTTCATTCACAACACTGATAAAATATCGGGACCTAAGCGATCCATTAAGATCACCGATCACTTCACGTGCACCTCCACCAATGTAATATATTGCATAACTTGCACTTATTGCAAAAAGATATCCATCGGCGAAACAGGCAGAAGACTAGGTGATCAGTTCCGAGAACACCTTCGAGACGTGGAAAGGAATGACAAGGACACATCAAAACCAGTCGCTAGACATTTTAATTTACCTAATCATTCTAAACAACATATGGCAATCTGCGGTCTTTCCTTACACTTAGGTAGCACGGAAAGCCGTAAAAATCTTGAACAAAAGCTCATCTTTCAAACCGGCAGTCTAAATCCCACAGGGATCAACGAACGCTTTTCATTCCACTAATTTATTCTTGTTTTTCTCGTTGCCATGTTCCCACCAATAACGTAGCTCCATTCTCTGCCTTTAAAAGCACACACAACCCACAATTCCTCTAGTCGCTCCGACAAAGGGCTAATGCTCCAAACGTCAGCTTTTGTAATCGTTACGGTGGCCAATTTACCACTTCAACTTTGTTGATATATCCAAATTATTTTGTTACTCCCTCCGACGCAGCCCCAAACAGTTTCTTTCGAAACTATCAGCCTTTATAATTTTACATACCTTTGGAATGTATTTAGGTAGTTTGAATGGTTCATAAATACTCAATTCCTGACCTGAAATAACAAATAAAAACAAACGTCAGAATGAGCAAAGGCTTCAACAGTTGTTATCTTGCCAGATTTGACTGCTGGCCAATCTAAGTATTCTAGACGCCCCTTAAAGTAGGACAAGTGCCTTTGATACAGAGCATAAGTTCACCCTACCCTACCCCACACAACCTCCTCTCCAGCATTCTCCCCTCTGGGATCAGAGGTTTCAGGAAGGAGTCATCTCATACAAAGACTACTTTTCTCTGATCAGTTCAAAATAGTTTCACTTAAAATATTTTAGGAAAATATGCCATTCAAGAGTCTCATAATATTGATTTATTCACTGAGCATGAACTGGCATGAGATCTGAGTTCCTCAAGAATCATCCACAAAGCATGACAGCTGGCAAGAATACAGCACCCACTCACCTTCATGCATTGGACAACCAAATGATGTAGCTTCTAATTTGCAGACATTGTGTTTGACATCATACAAGGTTCTGCCTTGAAATTGAGCCACTACATGCACTACACCACCATTCAAATTGACTTCTGTGGGAACAATAATAACAACTATAGTTAGATTTGTAGTAATTACTTACAGCTGCATTGGTTATACTACCACAAACACTAGAACAATAATAAGAGGATAAAAGCTTGAATTTCAATCTTCTCTTTAAAGTAAAACCACTGGCATTCTATATACTGTCATCGGCTTACGACCACCCACTGTAGTAGGTAATCAATGACTCAAAGTAAGGCTTGTCATATTTAAAGCTGAACACCAATTATGTTTGCTTTGATTGAGTTTGTCTTGCATACTAATAGAAATAACAGATCATAGATGACTGTATAAAGAATAATTAACCCGAGGATGATGTACAAGTAAGGAAATGATCTTCACAGATCAACTGAAATTAAAGAAATTGGAGTAATAAATTTTTCTAACTTGTATATCATCTGCAGGTCAAAATAAGATTGATTTCATTTAATCATGAGCACACTCCTTTGCAGGAAAGAAGAACTTTCCAAAATTTCTCTTGCTGCTATCATGTGGCCCTGTAGCCTTGAAGGTAAGAACCCCTAACTAGTATTTGGGAGGAATTTGTTAAAATACTGTAGAAAGCCTGAAGTTTTATCAGGCTTCTATAAATGCATTTCCTTTTTCACTGCAGTTCACCCTCGAGAATCATTTTGGTACGTACATTAATATCATTGTTAATAATAGTAATAGTAACAGTACCCTGCTGGCAGAGGCGTTTATTTGTTAACTTCCCCTACGGTCCACGTATAGTAACAGTGAAAATGATTACAATATATTTATAAAGGTAATAGCTATTGTCGTTATTATCTAGTAAAAATACCAATGACACCCAATACATCAGATCTTTTAAAGGTAGATAAACAAATATCAAAGACATCACTTTACTTGCTGTGAAATTTGCAACTGCCGTTCCTATCACTCTCCTCTCCGTTGGGTCATAATGGATAACAATCTTTCCGATCTTTTTCCTCACCCCATTGTGATCTGCAAATCAAAACAAAAGAGCCAACTTGGCATTTTGTCGGAGTACAATAGCACTACATATCGATGATAGTAGGGTCTCTCTCCATTTCAGTATGAACATTAAAATAAGTGTCGTTTTTGTAGCTATTCTCAAACGGCAAGGCTTGAATAAATTAAATACATGCCTCTTTTTTCTTTTTACTTCCAGTTCTACTAATTTCTGCATTTCCTTGGCCAACACAAATACATTCTTTCACATATCTTCCAAAGCTCCCTTCTACTGATCTTTAGATCCTCCCCTGCATCGTGCAACCGGAACAGTCTAAAATTTGATTGCTTCCCAAACTACCACCTACCAAGTCCACCTATCCCCTCTCTCCTCTCCCCCAAAAAGAAAATTCGATTGGGCGTTTTGCTGCACGCTTTTCCCTGATACACCATAATCAAAACCACTCAACAAATAAAGTCAAGAATCACCAGTCTTGCAAAGATTCAAGTCTGTGAAATGATTCGTGCGGGAGATATTCGAAGAAATGTTTAGTCAAATTTATAAGGCTTTGTATGGAAACGCCTTGTTTGTGCCCCTCGACGGGCACAAATATGGCGGCCGGAAGCTAACGAAAACATATGTCCTCAAGGTTTGCTAAAAACGTGAGGACTCATTAACATCTATATGAGTACTTGTTCTCATACAAGGGCAGTTCAGATTGCGAAATCTCGGTGGATGAATCACTATTTTTGACCTACGTGATGCATTTTAACATCGTGTCAAGCAAAACTCGGCAATTCAACCTTGCTTTATCACAAGACGAAAAACCCTCTCAAACTGAAATTTGTGAAAAATAAAAGTCTTCAACTGTTCTTATAACTAACTAAAGTCTCAGAAGGATTGACAGTTCCTTATTTTTTTTTAATTTAATGACGTCACGTGAAAACCAAGAATATTTCCGGTTGCGTCCGTTTTGCGTGATGAGGAGCTAGTGTGTTCTCGAACCCTGACATTGGTCTTTGTGCTACTGATTCGATTTGTAGGTTTATTTATAGTGACATTAGGAAACCACTGCCGTAGTAATTAGTTTTATAGAAGAGGAACCCACATAACAATCTTTCTTTCTGCTTCAATTAAAAAATACGGAAGATAAGATCGGGATAGTTTCGATTCATCAGATGCCGCTACTTTGGGCGCTGTATTCAAAGAGATTGAGTGGGTACGGGGCACACTGGAGGTTATCATTTTTACACGTCAACACATTTCCCTGTTTAAGAGAAAGATGAAAAAATAATCAGAAAGATAGGGCTTCTTGCATCCTAACCGTTTCCTCTGATTAAAGAAAACAACAAATATCTCTTATAGCGCTAAATAAGAGAGTAAACTTTTATCCCTCCATTCAGACTCCTGGCTTCTACACCGTCGCTCATAAAATTAGCGCCCGCAAATTTTAATTTACAAGTCTTTTATAGGAGAATTTCGATTTTCAATTCGTAGTCTATGGAGCGATCCAAAGCGTCTTGTCTCTCTTTTCCTAGCAACGTTTATTGAAGAACTTTGATTTTGACCAGATAAAAAAAAAAAACAGAAAACTCACCACAGCTGTCGTAGATGTCTCCAATAGCTCTTAGTCCGTTTGCGATAACCCATTTATCCCATACGCTACCGTCGTTAACACCATCTCCTTTCCCGTCCGCAAATTTCAAATCAGATAAATCTACCATAAGCGAAGACCACACCAGAAAACATACCAGAACTAAGAGCAAAATAACCAGAAGAGCAAGCCGCTTTTTGTAACCTATGCTCCAGAACCTCACACGAATAGAATTCCATTCTCGGCAAACGATCTCTGAGAACATCATCACGACCCGTTTGAATTTTCAGTCTAAAAGTTCAGACCGATTGCTATCTTTGGTGGATTCTAGGATGTTCTAGCTGCCATATAAATCTGAAAGTGAGTTAGCGATCGGCTTCAACAAGAAACTTGAAAGCGGCAACTTGAGTGTATCAAATTCAACTGGAAATGACTTTGAAGCCATGCGCGTTAATCATTGACAGGTTTTACGAGGGAAATCGTCTTATCTTATACTTATTAACGCTTACCTGAAACTTTTTTGTCGCTTTTTTCTTTCTCACTAGTACTTCCAAAAGCTTTTCTTCAAGATATAGGATACTTTCCTATAGTAAGGTCTTTTTAAAAATGGGAAAGAATGTTTATCGTTTTAAACAAAAAAATGACGAAGAGATGAAACCTTGACCTAAGCTTCACTACAAGCAGTTGATATATGACACCTAACAGTTCGTCACGCAATTCGTCGGTTATTTGAAAGGCAAGAAGAGAAAGATGGGAATTCGCCATAAGCTCGTCACGCAATTCGGAGCCAGGAGAGTTTCCCTGATACAGGGACTGGCAGAAGAGTGTAAGAAAGAGGCTGCAAATAATTTCACGCCAATGTGTAAGGCAATCTTTGCGCATACCTTTCTTGCCTACTCAAAATATTGTCAAAATACAAAAAAATGGCCTTGCTAGGTTTCCCCAATTTACCCCATTACTCTGGGCAGGAAAATTTTCTAAGCCATGGTCGATCTTGGCATAAGAAAAGTAAAATAATTAGAATTAATTTAAGCAATTGACCATAAAGTTCCCATACTGACACTAAATACCTTTTCTTCGCCGTTATTGGGGATGTTGTCCCAAGGCGTGTAACAACGAAAGACTGACGGAGGATCCTGTCGTGAAACACTCAAATGAACCGTGGCGAATCCTTAGACCAAATTATTTGAGATTCCAGTTTCAAGGGACAGTTATTGTTTAGGAGTGCACAATTGCGACGAGCGCGATTCCCCAAAACGAGCTGCAAAATTCGCGTTGGCTTAGTACAAAAACAATTTCCCCTAACAGAACGACCAAAGTACAAATTGAGGGGCTAGTGGCGTGATTTGACGTCAACTTACCGGCAGACCCATAAATTTGATCGAGAGAGCTTGGAAGTCCTTGACCAATCACAGTGCGAGTATTCTCAGATGGAACTGTCAAAAATTGCAAGTATCGCTGCTCTCGATTCATGATCCATCATTCTTTTTCTGTCGTTGTCAAGCTTCGCATCTGTGCGAATTGGAAACCCATTCAGGCCGAATCATGTATTTTGATTGATATTCTTTTTGCTTTGAAAAGACGAATGAGTTCTTGTGGTTTCCTTATAAACCATTACGTTTAATATCTATTCCAATTTCAAACTGAAACGGCTCTAAAGCCAAACGTATTGGGACGGCACATTGTTAAATGGTGGCCTCGACAAGTAGATCTCAGGGAGGGGGGGGGAAGGGGAAGGAGGAAAATTGAGGAGGGGGATAGGCATGGGTCGATACAGATCAAATAATCAGTTGTACAATTCCGTATTCGGTTGAACTTGAGCTTTTTTTTTTTTTTGTATATACACTTAAGCTCACTGCAAAGCTCACTTTCAAAACAATCCTGCGGTAGCCCTTAAATCTTAAGGCGTCATCGATATCCGGTCGATCAGAACAATCCGGACGCTCAAGTCACTGCACAGCACCCTATGCCTATATTTTGTGTGTTCATCGAAAAAGACAACAACAAAAAAATTGAAAAACAAAGAGAATGAAAAATAAACTAAGTTGCTTACGCCTGCAGGAAAGAAACTTGAACTAATGGCAAACGGAAACGGTAACCCCCGGTATGTCCACGTCACATCCGGACATATCTTCACCCTAACCCTCGTCGACAGATTTTGTGACCTTGATATCCCGCAGAAGGCGGACAAAAAGGGTCATAGATGTAAAATGTAGGATTTTTTTTCCCAGATATGACTGTGAAACGAGACATGTTCTTGGAACTCACACACAAAACATATTCTGCAAATGTTTGGGTACAGACGGTACTCTTCGCTAAGAGAACAAATTTGATTGCAAATTAATACATTACCTAGTTGGTATGTGCATGTGTGGCCCCAGTATTTGTACCGAATGTTTTCATTTTTTTTTCAGTCCGGAAGAAACTCCCAACCGCGAAGAACAACTTTGAAAAACCATGCTGATGAGAATGTTCCATAAGAAAATATTTGCATTTCGTTCTTCCCCCAGCGGAAGCTATGGACTTTAGAACTTTGATCACACAGACAAACTGTGCAATAAATCTCTTCACATGTTCGCCACCTGATAAATCACAGTAAACAGCAATGCGCTAAAACGATAAATGGATGCTTCTTCGCCGTGTGAGGACATTCGAAAGGGAGTGCCTCATTCGCGTGCAGCAGAGAAAGATCGTAAATTTCTTTGCACGCAAGTGGATTACAGTCTTAAAAAAACAAACAAAAACAAAACAAAACAAAAAGAATACACGTCAAAAAACCCACTCCACACTTGATGGTCACATGAGAACTCTGTAAAAGGGTGTTTTGTTCAGAAAGGAGCGAAATAGAGCACATCTCTTTAGGGAAACTTTATTATTTTTAAGAGAGTAATTCTTAACAGTGACTAAAATTGCTGACTTAATAGAAAGGCCTCTTAAAAGAAAAACACCAATAAATTGAAGTTAATTATTTGCAAGAAAACAATCCTAGCGATCTTTGAAAAAGTCTGCGAGGAGATCCTCATTTTATTCGTGCCTAGGCACGAATCTTTCTCCAAGGGGAAATGTCATGTCTTGAGGGACCTTGAACAACGCGAACAGGCGAGAGCTCAGCAAAAGGGTCTAACACTTAAAATTAGTGCCATACCCCCGGCAACCTCTCCCTGATTCGTCTCCAATCTTCTCGCGGGCGGAGAAATGGGTGCCCTGCCCCTGCTACACATATATAAAAAAACCTTTTTCAAACTATTTAAAAATAGTGCAGGAATAAGATTAAAAGTAAAAAGTTTAAAAATTTTGTTTAGAATGAAGAGAATGCAAACAACTGTGTGACAGAAAATATCAATTTACTTATAAATCATAATCTTCTGAAAGCAAATTTCACTGACTTCTTTGTTCATGAAGATTAGAATCAGTATGCCCAATCATTTAAAGATAAATTACCTCTTATTAAACAGCCAATAAGAACTTATACATCTTTCATATCAATTAGTAAGCTCATGCAAATCATTCCAACATTTTCTTCAGTGGAGAGTCATAGTTCATGATTTCCTTTCCAGGATCGATTCCATATTTCAGAAAACCTTCATCTGTAACAGATGCCCACACCATTCGTCCTGTATTGAATTCCAGTCCGATATTTCCAAACTTGTCCAAGCAAATAACACCTCCATGACCTCCTGTCTGCTCAGCCATCTTACTAATCACTTTTCTACAAGCATAACGTGGTGTCATTCCATTTTCCACACTGTACACAACATCTCTAGATAAGAGTACTTTAAGTAAGGACTCTCCATGACCAGTACATACAGCACCTGCTTGCTGATTAGCATAAGCACCTGACCCCACCAGGGGTGAGTCTCCTACCCTGCCACACATCTTGTTAGAAGTACCTCCTGGTATAAGAAAAAAGCATACTTCAGAATGAAGAAAAACACTCCTCATCGCCTTAAGGCAAGGTTATGTTAGCAGTTGAGCGAAATTGCCCATCTGGCTGAAGCTGATCTCTCCAGCCCTCTGTCAGATTCTCTTAACAGAGGGGGGTAAAAGGAGGTCCTCTACACATTTCACACACTCCAAAAATTAGAAATGATGCATCATGAAAAATTGGATATACAACTTTTTTAAGTTGAACCTTAAAAAGTTTATGTATTGCAAAAAAACAAAAAATTCCCAGTTCAAGGGGTTTCAATTTCGTATTTTCACTGGTCACTCAAATTCAAAAACACTTACCGGTAATGCTGCATCACGCAAAACCTTTTCCCCGCTTCAGTCTTAACAGTTCCCTAGCACCCATTACTACTACTGGGTGGAGAGAAGCACTGTATTGTGCCTAAGAACAAAACTCAATCACCCAGCCTAGTACAGGGTTGTAACTAAGAAATTATGCTGCCAGCTGAGATTTCAAGTGAGGTGGCTAAGTCTGTAACCTCAAACTGAAAGTGCCCATTGTGCTTTACCAAGAAACTGCCTGCCAAAAATCCAGCCAGCAATCTCCTCTCTTTCATCCAGCGAATTTCCCAGTAGCTGGTGCTTAGCATAAACCGTGCCAGTATTGAACCTGTACCTCGTGACCCAAGATCCAGCATGCTCATCATTAATCTCAACTCAGTTAGGCTTAGTTTGTATCACAACACATGTGTATGTTGTGATACAAAGTTAATTATGAATTCATATATAAATTGCTGGTAAACTTGAAGAGTCACCTATGTTTGGTCTATTATTACCTGTTGAAACAGCAACAGCAATATGGCCATTGGTATCAATGGCAACTGCACCAACTGTATCATGTTCATCAAACTGGGTTTCTGTTTTCTTCTTGTGGTCATCTTGAAGATTGGAGTCCTTGCTTTTAGAACTTGCACTTTCTTCCAGATTTTCCTGTTTGGACTTTTTCTCTAAATATAACTGCTGTGAACGATTACTGATCAACAGGCTAGGGTCTTCCGAAATGGGAAAATCAATTTTTCTTGCAAATTTCAGTGCTCCTTCCCCAGCCAGCATACAGTGAGATGTGTCTGTCATTAGTTTGCGTGCCAAAGAAATGGGATTTGCAATATTCTTGACACAGGCCACCGCTCCTTGAAACCAAAAATGGATTGAACAATTAGGAGGATGCAATAAATATTACCTAGTGGTATTGGAGAAAGATGTTGCCTGCCCCAAGTTCAGATACTGTATAACTGCCACATTCATCTGGGTAGCTACAATCAACAACAACAACAACAACAAAAAGTTGGCACATTATCTCTGAAATAAAAAAGTTCTGGAATACCATACCATCTATTCTCTTCCCCCTCCCTCCCCCCACCTGCACAATATTACATTTTGTTTTCTGTAATAGTCCAACATTATAAATGTTAGAAAGGGGTTACAGTGAAAAATGGAGGTTTATTTCAAACTTAAGCTCTTAAATACACCCTTTAGAGAGGAATGTCATCTGCCATCTACTTCTATGGTGGATTAAAGCTGCTGTTGTCCTTCTGCTTAATCAGTTGTAATAAAAGTAAAGTACCCCAATAACCTTACCAGTGTTTAAGGTTTGACCATCCATGATCATAGCATCAAGTTCAACAGTTCCTTCTTCCGTAAGGTAGCATCCTCGTCCTGCATTTAGAACTCCGCTGTCCTCCATACTACGTGTAGCTGCCTCCACTGCATCCAATGCACTTTTCCCCTGAAAACCAATTCCATAGTTTTTTCTTTATTATTATTGAATGCTGAATAAAATTTTTGTTCACCAACATCCACTAATTTCTTTTCCCCTACCCCTTCTCCGATAGATAGGGCTCTTACCTACCAAGACTGTCAACTCTGTAAGTTTACTGCAACAGCATAAACAACACCAAAAAACAAAAACATAAAACAAAAACAAAAAAACACACCACAGAATCATTTGCACCCATAACTAATAAGATTTTCTGGAAGGCTTACTTCCAAGAGCATTAGATATCCAATCTTGGCCGCTTCCTTCACAGCGGAGAGACAGGATGTTCTGCGAGGTATTGGGATTTCCCCAGCACCTCCATGAACAATGATGCACGGCCTGGAAGTTTCATCAGAATGACTCACTGTCGCTGGAAATTTTGGCATTGAAATAATAGGTTTTCACGGATGAAAGCTTCTTCTTCCGTCAAAAATCAGGATCAGGCTAGCGTGACTTGACTTTACCCATGATTCACTTGGCGTGTTTTGGAAAAAATTTCCAACATGGCAGACGATAGTTTGCAAACAGCTGAACAAGAAATTCAGGAATATTTTGATGCTGCGGTGGATATAGCACGGAAGGCAGGGCATGTAAGCTAATAAAACTTTCCTTACTACTTCTTCTTAATTGCACAATGCAAAACTAATTCATCTACGCCTTGATCGTTGTACTAACGAATAGTAACCATAATTTGGCTTGAAAATTATACACGTTGTATATACTAATTGGTTCCCCTCTTGGAGATAACTCGAAGTGGAAGTGGTTTGAAAATTCGTATTACAATTTAGCTGCATCATCTATGGGCAACTATGGGTCATCATGGTTGCCGTTTTGCAAGGAAAACAAAATTTGTTACTATTTGTAATTTATCTTTGTACTAGTTTTTAACTTAAGAGGACCCTCCTGTAAACCACTTTTGTGACGGTGGCATCCTCATTAAAGATTATAGTATTATCAGGGAAGCTGGAGATGAGACACGAAATTTCACTTTGATTCTTTTGCCAGTTTGTCTAAGCAGTTCTTTTTAATGTTTAATGGTAGCTAGCATCTTACATCAGCCAGTTCTCATGCTTTAAGTGTGATTTTCACACCAGTGGATGAAAGACTTTGACCTTAACCACATCATCCAGTATCTCATGACTAGTTAAAGATCCTGGGGCAGATCCAGGGGTGGTTCGGGGGGTTCGGTCAAACCCCCTAAATTTTCCCTCAGAACACTGGAAATCATGTTTCCAAAGACCTAATTTTGAAAATCTCAGACCCCTCAAGAGGGGGACAATTCTCCGAACCCCCCTTGACTAAATCCTGGATCTGCCCCAGAGATCTGATCGTTAATTCTCCCTTCTGGCTGCTACACATTTCTTGTACATTAGTTATGAGAATTTAGTGTTAGATCAACAAACCAACTTCTACCTGATAACTATGAGTATTCTCATTACCCATTTGTTGGATAATGTGTGGATATTGTAGGGAGAATTACAAGTTAATCACTTCTGGGAGTTAAAGGGTTAAAAAACTTGCACTCTTGACTTGAAATGTTCAATCAAAATATAGACAAGCTTAAACCAAGTTAGGATAAGAAAAAAATAAGTGATATCATGGTACTCTCCAAGAAACCTTGGATTTTGGAAGGGACAACATTGGAGAGCAGTTGAATAGAAACTTGCATGGAAACTTCAAGGCAATTTTGGAAACTTTTGGAACACATCTAGAAATATGTGACTAAGTCATCTGCAAAAAAGCAAATATCTTATGCCTTAAAAACTGTAAAAATGTCTAGATCATGCTTGGTTATTACTTATTTTTAGGGTCATTTGCTAACCTCTTGTACATAGGTGGTGTTTGAAGCTTTTCACAAGGAAAAGAATATTGATACAAAGTCATGTGGAACAGATTTGGTGACAGAAACAGACAAGTATATAGAGGAATTGATTATCAGAACCCTAAGAGAAAAATTCCCATCTCACAGGTAATAATTTGTTATTTACTTGTTAAATGGATAATGATACTATATGGTGTACCAGTAATTTACTGAGTGGGAGGGGGAGGGGAGAGGGGGAGGGGGGAGGGGAGGGGAGAGGGGGAGGGGGACAAATTACAACAAACCTAATTGATGGTCTTGAGGTCATGATAAGTCAATCAAATTTGAGACTGAACTGAAAATAAATATTAATACCATTTTTGTATGTATCATTATCATATCTACAATTATTAAAAACTAGATCATTGGATAATGCAATTCAAGACTTTTTATTGGCTTAGCCATTATGGTATATCAGCCAATATACCATAATCTACAAATATGGTAAGCGTACGTGTCAGCTTAAAATTAAAAGGGAGCTAAAAATTTAATAAAATTTAATAATTTATTTTAACGTTTTTAATTAAACCATTACTCCACTCGCGCTTGTTGGATATGAGATGATTATAGCCAACTCGGCGCTACGCGCCTCCTTGGCTATCTATCATCTCATATCCAATGCACACTCGTGGAATAATTGTTAATTATCATTATAATTATAACTATTGCAGTTATTACCAGGATAGTATGTGGACTCATAGCTATGTTCTTGTGTGTATAGATATGCACAAGTCAAATTGCATTGAATTTTTTTCTTCAGGAAAGTTTGAAATTAAGCAAAACAGTGGTATATGCTTTTCAGTTTTATTGGTGAAGAGTCAGCAAGTGCTGGAAAGAAGAGCGTTTTCACAAACAATCCCACATGGATAATTGATCCGATTGATGGTACAACAAACTTTGTTCACAGGTTAGTTAGAAACATGAAAATCTATCTAAGTTATCCTTTAAAATGAGGTATATCCTTTAATCAAACTCCCTAAAAAGGATGGAATGAAAAAAGGATTCTTAAATATCTATCATTTACATAAGGAATAGTTGTAGCCATTGTCTTTCAGGGTTTGCCTTTTTGCTGACATAAAACAAATATGGAATTGTTCTGTTTGATCAAATGTGATATACTTCAATCTTTTATTTGTCTGTTCAAAAATTCTGTCAAGCTTAACTTCTTGTTCCTCCAAATCATTCTATATTAAGCTAATAGACTGCCCATAATTGATTAATGACTGAGAATAACTTTTGTCTAGTATGTCTTTTAGATGAGCTTCACTTATGTTTCAGAACTTTTTCATGTAATTTTATACAAATTTCAAATTATTTTGGTGTCAAAAACAATAAATGATTAGATTATTTTTCCTCAGATATCCTATGGTGGCTATTTGTATTGGTCTGGCAATCAATAAACAGGTACATCTATTAACTCTGTGAATGTATGAAAATCATATAGCAGTATGTGTACTGCAGTTTCAAGAAATGTGTGAAAGCAATCCTTGCAGCAATTAACCCTACTTATGTAGTAGTGGAAATAAGGCCTGAAAAGAATTCAGGCTGTGTGGGATTTGAACCCATGGCCTGTGCGATACTGGTGCAGTGCTCTACCAACTGAGCTAACACGCCAACTGGAAGCTGGTCATTAATATCTTTTAGTAAGCCCTCATACGAGTACAAACCTGTTGGTCTTCTTTTGATAAATCACTAAACTACAGGGTTCAGTTGTTCTAAGAGCAGATAATACTATCTAAATGACATATTGCTATCCAGTGGATGAATGTTAGCAAAATGTACCATGCCTTCTACTGCGTAGAGGTTGATTCAGTGGATACCATTGTCCACCCTTTGAACAAGCAGGGCCAGATGAAAATGGTGAATGTGAGAACATCATGCCTTAAGGAAAGCACATCAACAGTAGAACCCTTAACTTGTTCTTAGGGTGATGTAAAAAATGATAACAGTGACACTTTTTGAACTGTATAAAATAATAATAAGCATATTTATGTACAACTTTCAGACAAGACAATTACTCCTGAGTTCAAACCATGTACTGTGTTTGACTGAATGTGTTTATAAATCTGAATGAATATTCTCTATTAGATGGAGGTTGGGATAGTATTCAATCCAATAAAAGACCAGATGTTTACTGCAAGAAGAGGCACAGGGGCATTTTGTAATGGAAAGCAAATTCATTGTTCAAGTGTAACAGGTAAACTTAATTAGTGAATGTAGCAAAGAGAGAGAGAAGATGGTTCTGTTATTTATTTTAATCAATCAGTAGGAGACACATCAGTATAATTTTGATTACCCTGGACTCTTGATCAAATGTGCGGAAGACACGGAGTCCTTTTACTTTCAGTGCATGACAACCCTGCCTGTGAACTGTCAAAGAAACCTCATGAAATGATGGGAGGTAACCTAGAGATGGACTGGTATACTATCCGGGGGGGGGGGGGTGGTAATACTCCTTTTCACTCCATGCTACAGTAACTGGGATGAGCACAAGGGCAGCCTTTACCTACCTTTTGCTGCAGGTTCAAGATCAGGGGAGGTCATTGATTGTACGTATGATGCACGATCCTCGCAGTAGATAGCGCTATTTATGCAATAGCAAAAATCAGACCTGAAAAAAATCAGGCCTGTACGGGACTCGAACCACTGACCTCTGCGATACTAGTGCAGCGCTCTAGTACCTAACCACTAACCTCTCGCAGAGGTCAGTGGTTCAAGTCCCGTACAGGCCTGATTTTTTTCAGGTCTGTTTTTCGCTATTGCTTAAATAGTGCTATCTACTGCGAGGATCGTGCATCATACGTATCTAATACCGCAGTTCAAAATATATGGTCTTCATATATTCATTGTATCTCGTCATTGATTGTGTTATAATCTTAGGCAAGATAATAAGTCTTGTCCAGTAAGCTGCTCTGTTTACTTGATTCATGCAATGAAAAAGAACATTAGTATACAGCCAAAGTATGTCAGTCTCTGTGGTAGATGTTACAGCCTTATGGCTGCTATGCCTGACCCAGAATAGAATTTGGCAGGTGTATCTCCTTGACTTGTTATTTTCATGACTTGTTTGATTTGACTTATCAATCACCCGAGTCATGCGTTCAGATATTTCCTTTAGATTGTGGTTCCCTGTTTGTCTTGTCACTCCCAGGAGTGACCAGAAAGGAATTTCTCCTTGCATTATTGATACATTTTCTAGTAGACGGTTGATGAGAAGAAAGGAAATACAGTATCAACAAGGGAATACTGTTTGAGTTAGCAAAAATTCTCAAAGCTACACTAATGAGAAATGCATTCAGACAATGGAGAGCAGTGATTAGGAGCAGATGGATAATGCAACATCACTGTTCCCTGGTTAGCTTTACTGTTACAAATCTCAACTTGCATTACTTCATAGATCTAAGCAAAGCTCTCGTTATTACGGAACTGGGCTCCTCCAGGGATCCTGAAATCGTGAATGTTGTCATGTCAAATCTCAGAAGGCTTGCAGAGAAACCTATTGCAGTTCACAGGTAAAGATTGATAAATCAGACATTGATACCTTACAGTAAATCAACAATGAAATTATAATTTTTATTATAACTATCTTTATTTCACCCAGCATCAGACTTCAGGGATCAGCTGCCCTTAACATGTGCTCTGTAGCCAGTGGTGAGGCAGAGTTATATTATGAATGTGGAATTCATGTCTGGGATATTGCAGCAGCTGGAATCATTGTTGAAGAGGCTGGTGGAGTCACACTTGATCCTTCAGGTTTGTAAATATGTTGTTTGTTTACAACCTGATCTCTTGCATAAAAAGTTACCAGGTAGTAGTTATTTGTGTTTTTGTTGCTATGGAAAATACTAAAAATTGTGGCCTCTAAATTTGATGGTCTCAAAAAATCCTTAATAAAATTATATTTTTTGAATTCTTGAATTCTCAAGTTTCTTTTTTAAGATAAGACCTTGCTGTAGCATTGTTTTAAGTATTGTACTGTGGATCATATTAGCAATTGTGTAGTCCACTTTGTTTAATATTGTCTCTGAAACTGAAATAATTGAGGGGGAAAAAAAAACTCAAGGCCTTCCTGCTGAGAGAATTTACATTAACTGAATCAGGCAGGTTCCAAATTACAATGCAGCAAAGTTTATTGTTAATTTATCAGTCACACCATGATACTGTTTAGCAGGTAATCAGAAATAAATTGATAGGAGGTATTTTCTTGTGATAGGGAAGCCACTGGACTTATTGGCACGTCGTATATTAGCTGCTGGAAATAAGGAGCTTGCTGATCAAGTCTCTCAATATCTAGATTGCATTGATCTGCCCAGAGACTAACAGAATTGTTTTTTATTTTAGTACAACTTTGTTCTTTTGTAACTTAATTGTCTATATTTCATTAACTCTTGTATAGATCTTTAACTAATATTGTCAAATCATATGATTTTACACCCTCCAGCAGTTATTTTTACAATAACTGTAAGTTACAGTTTGTGCTTTTTAATGAAAAAATTCAGCTTACTGCTAAATTGTGCAATGGTTGGTCATTTATTTCTTTTTCAGCTTCTGATATTTATGAATTTTGGTATTTACAACTGAAAATATAATAAATTATGAAAAAAAGCTAATTTAATAACTAAGTTATCCAAGGTTGGATAACCTCATCTGCCAGATAAATCTTTGTCTGGGGGATTAAGCACGGGATGTTTACAATCACTTATCTACAGGATAGCAATATATCCACTGGATAACCTTATCTGCCAGATAAATCTTTATCTGGGGGATTAAGCACGGGATGTTTTATGATCACTTATCTACTGGATAGCAATATATCCACTGGATAACCTTATCTGCCAGATAAATCTTTATCTGGGGAATTAAGCACAGGATGTTTTACGATCACTTATATACTGGATAGCAATATATCCACTGGATAGCATTATCTGCCCTTTATACAACTGAATCCAGTAATTTATTTTTATGTTTTGTACGTTTACTACTCGTGGACATATTGTCACTTCCGTAATTTCCTGGAGTTGCAGAAGGTAGCTTTATAACATAACCAAAGTAAAGCGTGCGCTCTGATTGGTCAATTTAGCGTCCCCCATTTGCCCATGGGTGTACGCTGCTGACATGAGCAAATGCAAAGACTATTTTTCTGCACGCTCTTGTTTTCTCTGGTCACGTAGGATTTGTTAAATAAAAGGGAACTCTTTAACTACAATGCATCAATGTTATGTTATAAAACTAATGGTAAACACCACAGTGTACACTATTGAGTTATGGATGCACTTGGGAGGTTTGCTAAGCACTCAAGAAGCTAGAGTCGCTCTTGGCTATCACCTCGCACGACTGACTTGTGCTTCTTTCATGCTTAACAACCTCCCGCATGCATCCATAACTCAATAGTGTACGCTGTGGTGTTTACCATTTGTTATTTAATGTTGCTGTGATACTAATGCAAGTTTAGAGAACCTGTTATTTAATTTAATTTTAATTTAACATAATTTATATAGCACTAACTCCACTAATTGACCAAAGCGCTTATTACACCGACTTGTCTGCTTGATTTTGTGTTGATGTTGGAAAGAAAAATTCTGTCTTGGTCATGGGATTCAAACAATTAATACAAAAAGGAAAATGGTGTCTCAAGAGTAAGATGGTGTCAAAAGGTAAAAATTTAAGTCCACTTTATACTACTTATAATCAGTTGTATTATTTTTTTTAAGGCTATAATATTGGAAGAGTTGTTAACTTTTGATTTACTTAAATTTATGTACTTGCATACAGTGACACTTTAACTAACTCTCTAGAACAAAACAATACTTTTACAAACAATACCAAACAAATTAATAAATTAATCAAATTTCTTGCTTTTTAACTTCTGATTTGTTGCTTGTCTGCTTGTAGTAACTCCCCCACACCCCCCTTTGCATCTCTGGTTCTCCTTCTTACCCTCCCTACCCCTATCACCCTCTTTGCTTTTATTAACCCTTCTACATTTAATCAGAGGGAAAAGTTCCACAGCAGACTGAGTGTCTAAAATCAGAGGCAAGTGTTTGAAATTATATGAGAGAGTCTAGAAATTGGATGGAAACCTTTGTTACACAGGTTAAAAGTAATCATTTTCTTTTTTTGGAAACTATAAGTATTGCTGGTTTTTTTTTAATTTTTTTTTTTTTATTCAATTTTGCGATTCAAGGAAAATCCATCACTTGACTCAAATTTAATATCACACTCGCCTTGTGATTTGTGCGATATCAGTTTTTGCATGAAATTTAATGCAGAAATTATTCCCTCATCAAGTAATCAAATTTCCTGTAGAATAATATAAAGGTGTTAATAGTTTTCTTGTCATTGTGTATCAAATTTCTAGAGGGAGGTGAAACCTCTTAGACTAGTAATTGACTCACCTAGCACCACATTGTACCCTGTTCACAGAGGTTTTTTTTCAGTCTTTTCGTAATGTTTTTCTCTTTTACTGCATATTGAAAAAAACTTTTTGTTTAAATTGCTATAGATACACATTAATTTCAATAGAAACTCAGTAGGTATTGTGATTTATGAGTATTACTTTATTATTCTATTAATAACTATAATTTATAATGATTTTATTATCATATGGTAACACATTCTGAGTAATAATGAAATAAAAAATTATCACAGCTATTTTTCAAAACCATCCAGTTGTGTACTTCATGCAACTGTCAATCGCTGCAAATTTTCTAACTTGTCCAATTCTTTTTAGCAAACAGTTTGCTTGCTAACTATTTTAACATTTTCCACAGTTATTAAAATAGATAATATAACAAGATTTATGATGAAGTATAATCATAAGATGTTGTGATAATGTAATAGGATGATGTCACTTCCAATGTGAAGATTGACACAGCTGCATTCAGCAGCTCTTGTTCAGATGATGAAGGAGACTGGCTACAGATTAATTTCATTTCATTAACTAAGTTAAAATTGTAAACTGGCTACCATAAAGAGTTTAAAAAGCTCATGTTTCAAGCGTCAGCCCTTTGCCCTTCACTCTGATGAAGGGCTAATGCTCAAAACATCAGCTTTTTAACTCCTTACAGTGGCCAAATTACTCTCAATAGTAGGTCATTTTACTGAGTTCTATGATATCATAAAAGGCAAAACTTAACCTAACTAGGCTTACTATTGCACCTTGCCCAGTCCGATCTCCTTTTTTTTTTTTTTTAAATGGGCTGTTATGGTAAAGATTGGTAAGGGATGTTTTATTCCCCATGGGTTCAGAAAAATCCTCTAATCTGTAAATATTTAGAGTGGAAATATTTTCTTGGTACACCACATTTAGAAAAATAGATAATTTGAAACTTCAATTTTTAATTGAATAAATATTCATATAATTTTTTCTTTATTCTGTAGAGCCAACCCATGTTAAGTCTCATTCCAAGTCATTTTTTAAGATGTCACACACGGCTCCCAGAGTGTTGCATGACATCCCAAAAACCACTTAGAAGGAAACTTACCCAAGCATGTACTAAGGTGCCTCATCGCTTCCTTCAAAAAATGCACCTAACACGGAGAATCTCTTGTGGAAAGGTCTTTCCTTGCAAGTGTAAGCACCGGTGAACGTTTTTTGCACATCTTCATTATTCAAATCCTCATTAATTTCATAATTCAGTTCTTGGGAGTTTTCTGCTATCATATCTCGAGTTCTAAATAATTCATCAGGTATGTATGTCAGTCTTGAAGGTGAGCAACAGTGTATTGCTCCAATATCAATTGGATGAGCTTCTGTGTTAAATAAGTAACCTGCAGAGCCAGGATTGCATGAAGGTGACTGTGTGGGTCTGATTTGTTGATCCACTGAGCCATTGCTCTGATGAATGAAATTATGTTCATCAAATAAAAGATACAAATACTTGGTTGTTTCTGCTAAGAAAAAAGACTCCATCCTATCCTCTTGCTCATGTGTCTTCACATCTTTTATCTGAAAAAAAAAGTAGTATGAAACAGTATCAACAAGGAGACACCTTTGGAAAGAGTATTACCCTCAACCATTTACACATTAACATCACAGTAGGCATATTCTTCACCTCCTTTAATTTTTCCTGAAAGTAAACTAAAATCCTCAAAAATAATACCCCTAATCTATACATCAAATATGAGTAAAAACCTAAACCTTTCAAATTTAGCCCTTACCTACATTCTGTAGCACTATATAGCCATTGCACTCAATTAGTCAATCAATACACACCAATTCCTATTTAATGCAGTTAGTTATGCACTCAAACAAAAGATTTTACTGTTTTACAAGTTCAGCTTTTAACTCACTGTAGCATATCCACATGGGGTTCTAGCACTGCTTTCTATTGATTCCAGCATATCCCTCCCTACTTCAAGAAAATATGGATCCTTTGTTGCACGATATAAGTACATGGCACTCTCAATCAGCTCTAGAAGAAATGCAACAACTGCTGTTAAAAGCAAATAAATTAAACTGCTAGGTGGACAAGATCCTCTTCGAAAAAAAGCTGAGGGGTAGTATTACCCTACAAACAATGTGCATTTTTGTTTGGGTAGATTATTTTGCTTGTTTCTCGACATAATATAATTGTGTTGACAAATGTGGCTTTGACTGAATGAGGCAGTAAAAAGAAAGCTACCTGTATCAGTTCTGTATCCTTAAATGGAATGAGTAAGAAGAAATGACAAACACAACAGTTGCTTTTCAATTTTGGTACAAAACTGGTTAACTTACACACTTTTTTTAATGGTAGAAAAGAACTGTTTCATTTCTTTTGCTATCCTTGGTGCAAGAGGCTCTCTTTCTTTTTTAGCAAAACCACTAGGGGTAACAGTGAGTGACAATTTAAAGCCATAATCATTAGCATTTTTGCTTGCCAATGATCACAGCTTTGCTGCTCACTGTTAGTGGTTTTGCTGCCTAAAAAAAAGAAAACCCTCTAGCACTCAGGGTATTATTTTGCTAGATTTTTATTAGGAATAGTAGGAGCAGGAGAAAGGTGTAAAATAACAGGAAAATACATGGCTCCAAGTGTGAAAAATAGCCTTGGCCATCAGAAATGATTACCGTTTTTCTACCTGGTCTCAGAGGATATCCAGCTCTTCCAGAGTAAGGCTCTCCAGATGCAATCTGATAAAACTCAGGGATGAATCCAAAATGTCGCCAGACACTGTGGTACTTTTGAAGAGTTCTTGATGCTGCTCCGATATCACCCCATAGTGTCTATAAAAAATATTACCAGTAATTTAAAATGTTAACCCTGTCACTACCAGGATCTGAATGGTAATTCTCGTGATCAGCCATACAATTCTTATGATGGTTAGTTTTGAGAAACTAGTGATCACCTAAATAGATATTTTTCCTTCACTCTCATCTCTTGTCTGCTTGACGTTGTATTGATATTGTAAGGAAAATTTCTGTCTTGGCCACTCATGAGAGCCAAAGGACGCCTGTGCCGCCCCTACCTCTGGTAGGGTGGCTGGGTCCGAAATTCGATAACCGAAACGCACGTTTGGAATTCCTTTGAGTACCCCTCATGTCCGGATCCCTAGAAGAGCTCCAAATCATCATCACCAGGGACAGATTCTAAAAGCAATATATTTGAACTACATTTATAACGGCTGTGTAAATGCCACAGGACTATTACCATAGAAACCCGAAACCACGGATATTTCAGGTGGTGCGATTGACTTGCGTGCGAAAATGGCGGAGAAGGATGAGAGAGTACCCGATTATTCCGGCTGTTTTTGATGACTCAGGGGATGAAGAAAGCTTTGATGGGTTTGAGCGTAGACGTACCAATAATGATAGTGATAGTGATGTAGATCTTGAAGGCTTGGAGGACGACAGTGACGGCCTTGCACCTGGAGGTACCGATGACGAAGAAGAAGAAGAAGCTCGATGGACTGACCATCTCAGCGACTTCCCCATCCCGGACTTCACAGCAGCAACTGGTCTTAATTTTAACTTACCTGATATTCCTAAACCTTTAGATTACTTTGTAGAGTTTGTAGATGATAATTTATGGGATTTAATTGTCGAAGAAACCAATCGCAACGCTTGCCAAAAACTTTCAAGTTCAACCGAGCGCCTCGCAAATTTCGTTCCTGTTACGCGTGCAGAGATCAAGGCATTTATTGGAATAAACATAGTTATGGGTATCAATAGTCTCCCTCAGTTGGCGTTATATTGGTCATCTGATGACTATTTTGGAAACCAGGGCATTAAGAAGGTTATGGCCAAGAACAGATATGAAGAAATTAGTAGTTATTTGTATTTTAGTGATTCTAGTGTAGAGCCCGCTCGGGGAACACCAGGCTTTGATCGCCTTTTTAAGATTAGACCGATATTTAACTCCATTTTGGGTAATTGCCAAACTAAGTTTAAACCTACTAAGAATCTTTCTGTAGATGAGGGCATGATTGGTTTTAGGGGGAGGTTATCTTTCAGGCAATATATGCCAGCTAAACCTACTAAGTACGGAATTAAAGTTTGGATGGCGGCCGATTCTAGTAACGGGTACGATTTGAATTTTGATGTCTACTTAGGAAAAGAAGCCGACGGCCGTCGCCGTATTTATGGGTTAGGTTATGATGTAGTGACTAAGTTAATTAGACCTTTTATGAATAGAAATCATCATGTATTTTTCGATAATTTTTTCACGTCAACTAAGCTATTAGAGGATTTAAAAGCTAATGATACTTACGCCTGCGGGACTGTAAGATGTAATCGTAAAGACTTGCCACCATGTGCAAAAAATAAATTAGCCATTTTCAAAACGAGCGGCGGTCTGGGTACGATTTGCCACCATAAAGGCTCTTGGGATCGTTTGGAGGGACAGCGTGAAGGTAAACAAACGCACAGCTGACGTGTGACAAACATGGCACACTATAACTGCTGTATTCCAGGCTGCACTAATAGTTACAGAAATGCACCTAACCTTCAGTATTATAGAATTCCAAAAGACCCTCATATACGTAGAAAGTACGTGGTTCTTATGAGGAACGAGACTCTGAAATTAGATTCTACGAGTACGCGGATTTGCTCAGTTCATTTCGATGGAGGAGAAAAACTTAGCAGAACGCACTTGCCTTCAATTTTTCCATGGACAAAACCGACAGCTCAACGTAGAGAACGCAAGAGGGCCAGTTTCGAAGATGTACAGAAAATAGAGCAAACCAAAAAAAGAAAAACAGCACTTGCTCAATTACCACAGGAAGCGAACTTTAAATTTGAAGAACAGACAGAAAATATGAATGTTAATGCTGACACCAGTACCAGTGTGGAAATGCAAACGTTACTTACTGGAGACCAACTAAACAGTTTATACAACAGAATGCAAACAAGAGAACAAGAAATTGTTAAGCTTAAGGGAGAGATTCAGCAGTTGGAGAAAGAAAACAACAACATAAAAGAGGTGAACAGCAAATTACAAAAGGAAATCGAAAGCTTGAAGCATGCTTTAGATAACAAGAATTGGTTGAGCTGCGGCTCTTCCTCCTCCAGCACTCCAAGTTGAGCCTTCTTGCGGAGAAGGTGTAGTCCACCGTCTGGATCACGGAGATATTTAACGTCTAGTCCATGCTTAATGTAATCTTGAACTCTGAAAAATATGAACATGATATATGACTGGAATGAAACAAAATAAAACGACACAATTTCTCCTTCGATATAATTTAAGCTCATATGTACACCACTAAATGAAAATATACACCTCGAGTGAACCTACCTTGTTATCAATGCTTTCTTATTTCCCGTAGTCTTTGCTCCCCTGCACAGCAACCACCTTTTCAATTGAACGACGCTACATTGTTCTACAGTTTCGCGAGGAATTTTTGCACCAGGTATATCTTCTTCTGTCAGAATAACCTTGAGAGCGTCTCGCACGGTTGCATTGCTCTTGTCCACCATGTTCTTGCTGTCCCTCCAAACGATCCCAAGAGCCTCTAGGGTGGCAAATCGTACCCAGACCGCCGCTCGTTTTGAAAATGGCTAATTGCGGGTTGGGGAGAAGTTAGTTCGTCAGAAAGGCCACGTTGTTTTCACGAAGTGGCATGACAAACGGGATGTCAGTGTTATGGCAACTAATGTAAGTCCTCTAGCCGATGATGTTGAAGTTAATCGGGGTGATGTGGAAGTTCCAAAACCAGTTGTAATTGATTTGTACAATAGCTCTATGGGAGGTGTTGATCGCGCCGATCAATTACGCGAATATTATTCAGTGGGTCGTTCTTCTAGCAAGTGGTATCGGTATATATTTTGGTTTCTTATCGATGTAGCTATATGTAATGCCTTTGTTCTTTGTAATTACCGTCGGTTAAGCCAAGGGATGGGTAAGCTTAGGCAATTGAACTTTAGGACAGAGTTAGCTAAACAGTTGATTGGGGGATACTCGACTAGGGTGTCTGCGGCACAATTATCCAAGCGCCGTAAGATTGAAGCTCATTTTCTTCAGGAGGGGAGCGAAGGGAAACATTTTATTGATAAAATTAAGGGAAGAAAAAGGCAATGTGTTCAGTGTAAGAGGGTGGGTACAAAAACTCCCAAAGGTCGCCCTGTAGAAAGTACTTTTGAATGCGTGCAGTGCAGCGTAGCTCTTTGTAAGGAAGTTTGCTTCGCAGATTATCATATGTTGTAAATTTATAAACGTTTCGCTTTATCCTTCATCTCCTGAGTCTTCATTATTCAAGTGTTGATACAACCTTAAAAGAAACTCGAATAATTAAGAATAGCAGTTACCGTAATGATTAGTATTACTGGGTTTAGCCGTGTTTTGTATTTAGAAATTATTTACATTTCCGGTTTTGCCGTGTTGATTTGTTTACATTAGTCGGGCGAGGAAATTGTGATGTACGATTCTCGTAATCGGGTTTGTTTTTAGAGATTATCTGGCTTCTGTTTGACTTCATCTTATTTGGTATTTGGCCGCTAATTTTGCCACATAAAAAATACTAGAAATATTGTAAAAAATATGGTTTGCGTTCGTCGTCATCAATTACACAATTCGCTTATCATTCGCTGTGAAAATCAATTTTGGCGTTTTGCCCCGCTTCACAAATTATTTGTTCTCTTTTCTAAGTGGTTTTTACCTTATGTTTCGCTCTTATTACCCGATATTTCTTGGTAAATTAGCTGCAAATTTATCTCACTGTAAGTGCCATCAGTTGATGTTTGGTTTAGTTTAGACTTTCTCAAAGTCCGTACGAGCATAAAAAGACGACTTGGGGCAAGTCTAGGTTTAGTTTGGCGCATTTTACTTTCCTTTCCAACGGAAAACAATTTCGGGATTTTGTCGCACGGTAAAAAAAGAATTAATTTCTTACTATCAGATTGGTTTGGGACATCGAGTTGAACTCTTTTGGCCGTTTTTATTTGATAGTTTGGCCGCTGAATTATCTGACTTGAAATAAACAGTCTTGAAACCTGATCTTGTGTGTGTGTTTACTGCACATATGGTTTACTTTTAGCGCTCGCGCTGAAGTGTTAAAAAATCGCCAAGGAATTAGGGGTGGGTCGCTGGCAATTTCATTCAGGTATCAATGGGTTAAGACTACAAAATTTTGACTAACATCAAGTGCTATCAATTTACAAAGGAGATGCCTGCAATCACAATCACATGGTTGTGTTGCAATAAGTTTTGCAATCTACCAATCAATAACATCTGTCACTCACCTGAAGTCCTGGCCAATAGGCATCGAGAGACTGAAAGATTGGCATTGTAATCTGACCTTTATCCATATGGACCCACACATACCAATCACTAATCTTCAGGTACTGCTGAACTTTGTCATAAAATTCTTCGACAGAAAATAAGAATAAATAATGATAAAATAAACAACTGTGTCAAATTGAAAGTACAATGGGTGCCTGAAGTAACTTTGTATTGTAATTTTGCAATTTAAACAGAGTTGACAACAAAGAGCAACAGCATCCTCTAGTAGTTGGCAGTTTTTGCATATACAGACGCACTGGAATTCCATGTACTGACCCAAAGCAATATTTTGAAGTAAAAATTTAGAGATTACAGATTAAGTATGTTAACTATAGAGTCCATTTTGTTTATTTGGCTGATAGTCTTGAAAATTTTCAAACATTTTGAAACCCCCATCTAGAAAGAAAACAGAATAGCTATCCAGGCCCATTAAGTTACCACAACCTTCAAGAAACAGGCCCCAGGTCTGTGAATCAAACTTGGACCACATGTGCTGTGATGTTAGTGTTTAAACAAGAAATACTGTACCAGTACCCAGAGTAGTAAATTATCCTGGCTCACCTTTGAACATGTCCACCAATCTCGGAGAACTAAACAGAATACCTCCTTTAAGGAGATACTCAAAGTAAGAGTCAACACCAGCTCCAATGCCTGCATCCTGAGCTGTCCATTTCCCACTTACTACATCAATATGGTTACCCACCTGAAAATATAGAGAGAAGAAAACAAAGGAAAATAATATGCCATCATGGCTCTGTCACGACAATAAACAGTGAGGCACTAAAAACCAAGAAGGCTTTACAGTTTATTGAGGTAAGAGGAGAGAGAAGAGCAATAATCTGTTAGGAATAATAATAATAATAATAATAATAATAATAATAATAATAACTTTTATTTCTATAGCGTTCTTATCCTATGTTCAAGGCACTTTACAACACTGTGCGGGGGGACTTTACCAGACTGCCAGTGGCAGTTTACAATCAACAGATGCCCCCTCCCACCAATTCAGGAAGGGGTGTAGAGGCTTCACCCTTTGACACATGTAATTTCTCCACACAATGTCACCCCCACATCACACATTTAAGTCACAAGAATGAAGAAAATCATCACCAACTAAAGAAGTTAATCAAATTCTCCTTGTCAGCACCTCAGGAGATGTCTAAGGAACAGTATGGAGAATATGCATGCTGATGTTAGGGTGTAAAGGGTCACTTGAGACCCACCAAAAGGAATGAACTAAGGATGCTACATCATGTCATGAAAACATGGAGCACTGGGTGCTAAGTACATAGTCATGTAATTCTATTCGCAAAACAAAATGGTACACATTATAATGCAAATCAAGCATGAAAATGATGGAACAGTTTCTTCACCAGTCCAAGCTTTGATCTGCTTTTCCAGAGACCTTCTAAAGCTTTCATAGCAGTATCCATAAATCTTTGATCACCTATAGAAATGGAAATGTTGAATTAAATAAATACAATAAAGAAATACTAAAAAAGGAACTTCTTGACACCGTGTTCCTTTTACTGGTCCCATATACATTCAGGGTATTCAACAAGCATCAGAGGTCCAGGAATTCAATACAAACAATTCTCTGGAAAAGTTTTGATGGCCTCAGCTATTACCTTTTAATTGGAAATGAGGAATATTCATCAGTTAATTTAGACTGTCTTGTCTACTCTCAAGCTACATGTGCCACATTCTTTAAATGAACACCCTTTCCATAGAAAGGCAAAGAAAGAACAGAGCCAATTTGCACCCATCAAAACTCTTACACTTCCAAGATCTCATTCATTTGGTAACTCTCCTTACTATCTGCCATACAATTCTTATGATATTAGTTTGGACAATTTGGAGCTGGATCAACCAATAATCCCCTAATTGACATTTTTATTTATTCTCCTAACTTGTCTGCTTGATATTGTATTGATATTGTAAGGAGGAGTTCCGTCTTGGTCACTCATGGGAGTTAAAGGAGTAAGCTTGTTTCTCTGTTTTCAGGAGAAGGTTAATTGCAACAATCATTTCTAACTTGTAACAATATCAAGTTGACTAGAAGAGGGTAATTCCAACAGGGCCTCATCTTGCATGCTCAGAAAGCCAATCAGAACACAATCCTCATTTTACCAATCCCACTTGCAGAACAAGTCATATAGTAAAGATTATCATTACCTGTCAGGGCGCTGATTGTTCCAAACTCTACAATGAAAGTGCCACACCCTGCAGTACAGGTGATTGGTGTCTCAGACGGAGGGATTCCATAACGAAGATTCACTGTACCATATGGCATCCCAGTTGGGGTGTCAAAAGCTGAGAGTTAAAAATATACTGTACTAATTCTGCTTTTAAATCAACATAGTTTAGGTTTAAAAAGCTAACAATTGATTTCCATTTGAAGAAAAATTTTCAAATGTTATTTTTCATCTAAAATAAAATTTTGGTAAGCAGTTACAATAAGCAGTGATCGATTTTATAGAAAGGGTTAGATATGATTTTGATGATTATAACTCATAAATTTTACATGAAAGGTAGTCTGGAGACTTGCATATCAGTGTTGGAGTACAATTTGTCTTGGAAAGCTGTCAGAAAAACTGGGAGAAAGTCATAAGAGAAAAACCATCTTAAAGACATCATCAGCCTGAAGATTTTCCTGTCAGCTTTTTTATAATAATTAATTTTACCCAAAAGAGATGCTGTGGAAGATGCTACCAGAAGAAATGGAACAAATTTCCTGGGCTACTGTTTAAACTCAGACATCTTACTAGCTCTAGATGCTACACAACAGCCAGAAGGCTGAATGCCACATCACCAGCAGAGACGGTGATCATAAATGCATCAACTCTCTCTTGTAAAACTCTTATCAGGTGAACAGAGCCAAATCAGAGTACAAATTAAATCTTCCAAGATTTAGCATCAATGCTGATTTCTTGATGATCTTTCAACAAGTATTCTGCATGACCTATCTTTCTCAAATGCCTGGTTACTAAGCAAGAAGTTGAATACTACCTGGCAGCAGCCTTTCAGCTGCATCTACAGCGAGTCTTAACAGAGGACCTTGACATGGCCACCCTTCCTCTACAGTGATTCCAGCCCTTGGTGCAAGTAAGTGAGCTGACAGAAGACCTCCTACCACTAATAAAACATAAATATTACTTAAGAGTTATATGACAGCTTTGTTAACAGAAGGAGCATTATTATCCAACTACACTTCGTAGAGAACAAATAACGCCACAGACAAGTACAAATATCACGTGGTATTTGTACTCTAGAGTGCCTGTGAAACAGGTTTTCTCGCATCGCGCAAGCAAAGAATTGGATTGTAGTTACAAAAAAAAAGAAATGGTGGACAATTTGAATCATATTTCCAACGACAAAAAGTCAGAATGGCTGGCAGATATATATATCCAAGTTTATTAGATGAATCGAACGAAGAAAAACAGCAAGATGACCTGGAAATTTCTTCATTTATTGAAGAAAATAGAAACAGCAACACGACAACGTATCAATTCCGTTCCGCTTCGCATACCTCTGTCCCGCACTCCCCATAAATAAATATCTGCAAAACTCACCCACACTGAAATAACAGTTTGGCATGTTGGATAATAAATAACTTATTAGACGTTTTGTTGTGTAGTATCGCTGAGTATTTTTACGAGTTATTTATTTTGACTCGCCCTATGGGCGAGTCAAAATGTGGCAAAACTCATAAAAATACTCAGCGATACTACACAACAAAACGTCTAATAAGATATATTTATTGTTATTTATAACATAATGAACATAGTATGCACCATCTGACTGGTCAATTCAGTTTCCAAGCCGATGCTTTATCAGGTTATAGAGCCTGTGTGAAACTAGTCGTGTCATAAAAGCAAAAGAAGGCATTTTTTTCTGGATTCTATAATGTGATAAAGCCACTCAACATGTTGGGAGAACATTAGGAAAGCTTTGCTCACGTTCCCCCAACATTCCACATGGCTTTATCATGTAATAGAGCCTGGAAAAAAAAAATGTGTTCTATTTATCGCCTGAGTAGCAGTAATGAATACTCTCTCCTCATTATGAAAGAAAAAGAAGTTGTGAAAAGGGTTTAGACTTGTCTATTAATTGTGTTTGAAAACAGTTCTAATTGTAAACCATATAGAATTGTTGGTATTTGTGTCTAGTAAGTTCTCACCTCTTATGTTTGTTTCAAACACAGAAACATTAATATCCATATCAAAATCTAAAGTAAGTTCCAGCAGATTGGTGATCCTTTGAAACTCTGATGTATTTCCAAGAACCTGAAAACATTTTAAAGAACTCAAGATGAGACAAATAAGCAAAGACTCCGTTGGTATTCATTGAGAATACATTCCGACCTACGATAAAAATCCATTTTTCATTGCATGTTAACCAAATAGACTTTTAAATTACAGTAATGGGAAGAAATGAATGAATGATAACTAAAGGTCATAATTAGAAGATTGACATTCCATTATTCAGATCAGCTACCGGCCAAAGGTCCTTGGCCAAAAGAGCTGTATCTCTTTGGAACATGTTAGACAAAGACCTGAGAAACGTTACATCTGTAAAGGCCTTTAAGAAAGTCCTGAAACTTGCCAAGAATGAATGATCGAGTGACAGTTAGAATTTAGAATTTAACAATAGCTTGTCAGATATAGTTAGCATTCATATTTGTAAATAGGTAATGAAAAACATTTTTTGGGAGTATTTATCTTTAAAGTTTAAAGTTTAAAGGTACTCATTAGAAAAATATTTATTAGGCTAAATTAGAAAAGGAAGGAATAACTGAACAAATAAAGGAAGGAACAAATGCAAAAATAATGTATAACTAACAACTTTGGAAGTTAATTGTTGGTTTTCACTGTAACACCATCATCAAAACCATTCAACAAATAAAGTCAAGAATCAAAGAGATAAAAAAGATGAAAATTTAAACAGTCTCACAAAGATCCACATCTGTGTGACGTTTTGTGCAGGAGATATTCAAAGAAATGTTTTACTCAAATTTATAAACATTGTGTGGAGACACTACATTGGTGTCCCTTTGAAGGGCACAAATATGGTGACCAGAAACTAAGAAAACAAATATTAGTTTTGCTACAAAAAACCAAGTAGGGCTCATAAAAATCTCTATTAATAAGTACTTATTCTAAAACAAGGACTGTTCAGATCATGAAATCTCAGCAGATAAGCCTTTTTTTAAATCTGTGTGGAATAATTCTCTGCCTCCATTTTAATAGTGTCATGCAAAAAGCTTACTAATAGAAAGTCTTCCTTGCTTTATCACAACACAAAAAATCCTTATGAAACTGAAAATTTGTAAAAAGATAAGTCTTCAGCTGTTCTTATAGCTAACTAAACTAAAATCTTGAAAGGATTGATAATTCTTAATTTTAATTTTGATGGTGTCATGTGAAAACCAAGAATAAACAAAGGTATAGGTGAATAGATGAAAACATGAATGGATGGGGTGAATGTGTCAGATTATATCTCATCATTTGTTAGTTTCTATGGCTCTAACAACTTTACACAACTCACCAGCAGTGTGTCCAGGGCATCTATCAAGGTTAAAGAGTAACTGATGAAATGAAAATCAAAAGTCATCTTATTTTATACACTCAGCCAAAATTTGTTGTGATTAACCTGTTCTTGTTGATAACCAACATGTCTAATCATTGGGTAAATGTTTTGAACCCTGCAATGTTATTTGATCATGTGCTCTGATTGTCCAGGTGAGAGTAGCTCTGAAAATAGTCTATGATGACTTTAACAAAGGTCGTTAAAATGTCACCTACTACTAGTGACAGCATTCATTCCACCTAGATTATCACACCACATGATTAAATATCCAATCTTCTTTTCTGCACAGTTCCCCTAAATGAGAGTTTGGTAGGATGGTAAACACCAATGAACTTTAAGACTACCAAGAATTTGCAAATAATGAGCTTGAAAAATTCAGCCATCATTTTTAAGAGGCAGAAATCATGCATTTCTCCTTTGATTCTCATGGACAAACATACTGCTAGTTCATAACTCCTACATCCACCTGTGACTTAACCATCTTAAACTCTGAAGCATTTTCTCATGCTTATCCCTTTCACTCAAATGATCTCATTAGTAATTCTCCTAAACGTCTGCCATATAATTCTTGTAATGTTACTTTGGAGAATTTTGAATTGTATCAATTTATAATCCCCTAGTCGATATTTTCCTTTATTCTCATCACTTGCCTGCTTGATATTGTATTGATATTGTAAGGAGAAATTCTGTCTTGGTCACTCATGGGAGTAAAAGGATTATTTGCTCCATGAGCAAGGATTACTGGTTGGAATTGAAAATGCACTTTTTGTAATAAACACCGTTCACATTTACTCCACGATCAAATATAAAAATTCAACCTTTCTTTTGGTATGGCATGATAAAGATGTTTGCACTTTGTCATGACTTTAGATTAATTCATGAATAACAAACACAAATGATGAACACAGATGGTAGTCTGAATAAATATGAACTCAAAGCTGAATAAAAAAGGTAAAAAAATCAGGCTAATATTGTCTTGGTTTAATTCATGAATACAAACACAACTGATCAACACAGATGGTAGTCTGAAAAAATATGAACCCCACACTGAATAAGCAAGTGGTGAAAAATCACACTAAAATTTACTTATGAAGAGAGTATATAGCAAGGGAAACTTCACAACAATTCTTAGACTAGTTATTGAGTATACTTTGAGGCTTTTTCATAATCAAGTTTCCTCCTTTTTGCATGCTGAATTGCCTTCTCAGTCCCTAACAAAAAGTAGTCTTAGTAGGGCTATAATTCAAAGGAATATCATACTTTTCTGTAACATTTCGTTTCAAAGTACCCTTTCCCTTGATAACTAGTTCTCCAACTTGCACAAAAAGAGTGTAAAACCAAACAGAAAAATTAATGAGGGCTAAGAAGGAAAATGAATAACCAACACTTTCTCCTAGTTCAACCTTAAAACTGAATATATCATTTATGTTCCTTGGACCTTGAGCCATGCAGCTACCCAATTTTTATATTTTTAATTCTGTGCTAGATAATAGAACTAGCACTTTTAACTTCCCAAATCCAGTTAGCAAATCTCCTCACTGATCACTTTACAATTCCTCATAAATGAGAGGGGAGAGTTTGGTGATAGATCACAATGACATACTCTGTTTAACAAGCTTGTCTGTTCTCCTAAACTATTTGCAAGATAACATATTGGAATCAAAGGGAGAAATTACATGTTCATCACCCCTGGGAGTTAGGAGATTAAGACAATTACAAAATATCAAAATTGGGCTTTTACTGAAATTTGATTGTAGCTTCTTTACATTGGGTAAGTGGAGTTACTGTTACAGTAGCCTTACCTTCCCCATGTATCCTGACCACTGCATGACAAAGGCTTTAATTCATCATAAGGATAAGCATGTCTCAGATAACTGTCATATCCATGGTAAAACATAGATTTTGTCTTTAACCTGAAAGAATAAAGAGTTCACCTTAATCATTATTTCCAAAATTTTCATGATCAACTGCACTGCTCCAGAGAACAGTACTTTTTAAGGTAAATGTTTGTATGTGGTCAGAAGAATAACATGCTAACCGAATAACTCAAGAAATTTGTTACACATGCTGATAAGGCTTTGCATTTGCTTCTGAGACACTGAAATTAGTTTCAGGCTTGGTTTACCTGATTCAATGAATTATTTCTGCAACATGACGCGCATCTTGGAAACAGCTACATGTTCACTTCTCGATTTACGGTCCATCGTGATGTTTAGAATGAGGGGCAACTCGTGCCTGTATGACTCACTTATGGCAATTTGCCCAAGCAGTTCACACAATTTCCTGCATTTGTCGCACGTACGGAGATATACATCACTTCCTGCAGAATACTGCGGGCTTTTCTCGGGCGATTTAAGAAGATGAATACAGTAAAAATATGAAAAACTAATAAAATAAAGCAGCCCCAGAAATAGTTCACAAAATACCGCAGCTTTTGCGCACCTTTCGTAATTTCAGCAAGACGCACTGAAAACAGCTGGAAACACACATTACTATTTAGCCAGATTTGATTTACAAACTCACCTATACTGTTCTATCTCCTGCTTTGTCATACATTCTCCCCAAATCATCAGAAGGAAGAGCAAAAATAACGAAGTAACCATTTTTCGAAACATTTTTGTCAACTACGTGTAATTCCAAGATTGTCTGTCGCGTGCTAGACAGTCTGTGATTATAATGACAAATTAATATAAACAGCGAGGTCTGGTAAATAATGGACTTCTTCAGGCCTCATTGACCTAGTTCTAATGGCAGTGTTTCGTGAAGTAGTAGTGATCATAGTCTCACTAACTTTTACTAAAGGCACCAAGAGAAAAATAAACTTCGATGAATGAACGCCAGTTATATGATAAAACGTAATCTCAGAGGGGACACCGCTAGTCGTGGTCTTTCTTACCCTGCGGGCGACTACGGGCATGACTTTCCTCTCTCCTCTCTCCTCGGTTCTCCTCCGGTTCTCCTCGACTCTCTCCTCTCCTCTCCTCTCAGCTGTGTCTACATTGTCAGCGGTTTCCCATAATGGCAGCCAATGGCGGCAGAGTTTGAAAATTTTCCTGACACAAATTGGAATTTTGTGCAGAAGTGTCCCAAAATGTCAATGCCTGATGTACACAACTGCCTATATGTAAGCCTTTAAGACTGAATTTCAAATTTTGAATTTATTCTTTCTCTTTGTTCAAATATCTTAGACATATGGTCATTTTCTCAGCTGTCTTCTGAAAATGAGCGCATTAGAAAGAAATATAAGAAACTTGCAAGAAGAAATGGAGTGTTAGAGAGGGAGTTGAACGACCTTAAAGAACAGTTTACAACCCAAAGATTTATGCAAACTCATTCAAGAAGGTAAATTGTTGGTCCAGTTCTATCTGTATCTCTATGAATCCGTTCATTGAGTAATATGCTTTATTTTGAATTAATCTGACGTCTTTTGCCAAGATAATTTTATCTGTCCTACCGCAGTGGTTTGAACCTTAATCTGCGTGCAAAACTGTGGGTCGCTGATGGTATCCTCCGTGGGCTTACAAGAAAACCTGCTTTTAAGCAAAGATAAAAGTGTTTCTGGCAACAGGGAACAGGACAATATTAACTCGTCTTACTCAAGGACATCATTAAATTGCTTGAATGTGGCAAAAACAAATTCAGTTACGCAAACTTAAGTTCAGTAGTGTTAGTTCTCCAGCTATATTCTGATGGCCTGATTTTTTTTTGCTCAGATGTCAAGAAGTTTCTCTTGTTACTTGAAATTATAATTATTCTACTGCATCAAACTTCTTATAATTGAGAACCTTGTTGAAGAGATTGTTCATTTGCCTTCTTCTCCTTCTATATACAGTGTTCAAGTTCAGACTGAAGAAAAAAGAAAAACACCTGCTGGTGGATCAGCAGTAAAGCTGAACCAAAATGATAGACAAAAGAAACCAGTGCAAGTTGAACAGTTTGAAAGTACAACCAAGTTAGTTGTGACTTCATCTTTCAGTTTTGACAAGGCACAATTTTTTAATTAGAGTTTGTAATTTTGAAACTTAGGACAGAATGTTAAAACAGCATTGCAAGCTGTGACCGTAGCAGTTGTCACATGAAGTAGAAAGAAATTTGTGCTGACGAAATTTCTAGAAAAAGTGGCCTCTGTGCTTTGCAATCATGTAGCAAGCTGCTGTTCTTCTTATATTACTTTTTGTTAACAGTGGTAAGTTAAGTGAAATTTTACATTTGGTATTGTTTTCAACACCATTGCAATAGTCTCTTCTCTTCTCTTGTATAGGAATGTTGTTTGAGTAGAGAGCACTGGAAAGTCCCTTAGCCTCTGAAAACCTTTTTTTCATTCTGGCAACAATTTTTTGACTTTGGATTGCCAAATGGCAAAAAAATGAGCTCCTTGGTCTGTTATGCAGACAAGTTTGGCAGAACAGATTTTATTCTATTTGACCCATGGACAAAATATGCTGGAGACTTAGAGTAAGCCAAAATGTTTCCTGTTTAAAGAATGAGGGACCCGTTGGTACATGGCTCAATTCTCTGCTTGATTTTCCTGCTCTCATCAAGAATTTTTGTCTGACAAAATATTATGTGTCTCAGATGTAGTCTTTTGCTTAATTAGGGTGTTGTCAATGCACAACAATCTTATGAAAAGATATCAGAAGGAACTAAAGACTAACACAGCCCATGTGGAACAAATTGCTACTTTGAGTGTGAGTATAACTTGTTCATTGTGGTGGATGAAATATTAGAAGTTGACTGTTCAATTGCTAATCTCAGTTAGAAAACAGAGATCTGGAAAAGAAACTCCAAGATTCCCAAAGAAAAATAGACGAATTGCACAAAGAGAATGAAGCTCTTCAGGCCAGAATTAATGCTGTGGGGATTAAGGAACGACTAACACCCTCTAAGAGAGGTACAAGCTATATGCATTTATTCTCCCTTTAGCATGAATGTGATCTTGATTATATTTTGTTTGTTTCAATCAGATTTAATGGCTGATCTCCGTAAAGTTTCACAAGAGAGAGATAGAATTGCTAAGGAGAGAAAAAAGTTTAAAGGTTGGAGATTCATTGAGATTCCAACTTTCTTGACACTTCTTTGAATTAACTCTTGAACTCTCGGGAGTAACTGACATGTTATGTCTCCCTATACAATATCCATGTCATCCAACGTAAAGGATTTGAGAATACTCAAACTTATCAGGTTGAAGGTCTCTTGATCTAACACCAAATTTTTGCAACTTATTTACAAGGAAATGAGCAACAGCTAGAGGAGAGAATAAGCAATAATATCTTGGGAGCAATAGGGTTAGCCAATTGACAATGGTTGCCAAGCATGCAGTCTTAACCTCAACAGAAAAAATGTGCTGGGAAATAAAATTGGACCAGCCCTATGTTTGTTTCATTTCACAAGTGAATAAATCTAGAGAACTTTTCATCAGGAAATCATTTAACCTATCAAAACAAAATTTCAAATTGGAGAAAAATGAACAGCAAAGATTTGTGACACTTCAAATAAATTTTCTGTCAGTATTACTTTCATGTAAAAGCCAGATGATGTCTAGGTTCACAACTACACTTGTCTATCGTCAACTAGGTAGTGTTTCTGTCCTCTACCTTATTAAGCTTATGGAATTAGTGTATTTATTGGTGAACCATGCTTGTATCAGATGATACAATTGAATACACATTTTTTCCCCACATAATTATGTATTTGCACCTGGGGGTCAACACATCACATATTTTGGTCTTACCAGATGAACTCAAGATGTTGGATCGGGTAAGTGAAATACTTAAAGTTTCATAATATGTCAAGCAATTTTTTTCTAATCTCTTGTAAGGGAAGCAGAAAACCCTTTGGAAAAAAAAAACAAGGGAGGGTGTAGCCTTCTACTATTATGCATCCAAGATTTTGCATATGCTATCATAGCATAAAATTCCATCTTGTAGTCTTTTCACATATATCTCATTTTATCAGGATTGTGCTTTGTAAAATATTATGTTGCAGGATTCTTTTTGATTAACTCCTTTGCATAATACCTCAGGGGACACAATTCTGAAAGTGTTTGTTTGTGCCAACAAACTACATCAAGAACATTTTTGGGAAATTTAAGAAGGGGTATGTTCTTCACTACTATACAATCATTCCCCCACATTCTAAATTTCTCGGCAACCTTCCCTGTATATCAATAATAGATCATTGGAAGAATTTATTAGTAATTCCTATGTTTACCTCCTGTTTGGAGGACTGGGATATCTTTTTCCAAGGTATCTCTTTGTCACTGAGTAAAAAGCACCATTTTTTGTATTCTTCATGATCTTCTTCAGGGATTCTTTGAGGAAGTAGAAGATTTAAAATATGCCCTTCAACAAGCAGCAAGACTGAACAGTGCCTATGAAAAAGCTCTCAGGCAGCTTTGCTCCCAGTATGGACTTTCCTTCCCTAAAGTAACAACACCAACACAACGCCGCAGGAAACGCACAAGGTCACAAGCAAGAGAATTTACAAGTCAGTAGTATTCTACTAAATGATTCAACCCCTGATCTTAACCCTTCACTCTAAACATCTGATTCACTTGTTAATTCTCCCCTCTGCTAGCTAATACACATTTCCTGGTATTTTGTAATGAGAATTTGGTGTTAGATCAAGATAACAATGTCTACCTGATAAGTTTGAGTTTTCTCATTACCTTTTTCCTAGATTATGTTTGATATTATAGGGAGAAGTAACATGTCAGTCAACCTCCTGGAGTTACAGACACTTTCATAAATGGCTGCCGGATTAATATTCTTTTGTTTAAATTTAAATTAGCCCTTCTGGCCTTGCTTGAGATAATGTATTCTTTTAAATTTTGTACTGGAGAACGAGGCCAGGAGGGCTAATTTAAACAAAAGAATATTAATCCGGCAGCCATTTATGAAAGTGGTCTAAAGGGTTAAAGAAAAGGACCCTGACAAAATTATTCTTAATGATAGATTATAAATAAGGTTAAAAAAATTAATAGTATTTAGGAGAAAAAATTGTACCTGCTGCACATTGGTAGCTTAAAATTGCTGGAAATTAAATTGTGTCAGACAATGTAAGACATTTATAACCTGTTTGTAATTTACAGTACTGTCCTATATTTCTACAAACATTCCAGCCCTAATATATTAACAGCCAGTTCAATATCAGCTAACAACCACCAAAAAATGGAAAGTTATCATTCATGGTTAAATAAAGAATCAGCTTAGTTAGAATTGCTTATTTGTGTGTGTGTGTGTGTGTGTATTGATCATTATCATTTTTGAACAAATGTAACTTAAAGGCAGATCTAAAGGATACTCAAGACTTTTACATCGTGTTTCAACCTACAGCCTGTCATTCTCAAATATTGCTTGTCAATTAAATACACTCAGTGTGAAACCAGAACATGTGTTCTTGTGGCATAGTGTTCAAGCCTAGAAATATATGCGAGAAATTTGTCTGAGGTTGTCTTAAATTTAAAGAAACCATCGGAACTTTGAAGATCAATCACTTTGCTGTAAATTCATGTATTAAATAAGTCCAGCTTTAAAGGACGGAATAAAAATTGATGTCAAAATTTGTAGCTTAAAGTTCAAGGTTCACTGTTTCATTCTTAGTCAATTGTCTCTATCCTAGAAACTATTCATTCTTTTTGTGATAAATCTAAGAGCAATTTTCAGCCTTTGTTTTACTTTACCTGACTATGAGTGACCATGACAGAATTTCCCTTTACAATATCAACACAATATCAAGCACACAAAGAGATGAGAATAAAGAAAAAAATTAATATGAACAAGGGGATCATCAGTTGATCCAATTCAAAATTCTCCAAAGTAACATCACAAGAATTGCATGGCAGACAGCAAGGACAATTACTAACAAGATATTGGGAGTGAAAGAATGAACTCAGTGATTGTTATCAGGCTGTTATCAGATGCAAGCCAAAACCTGCCAATTATGACTTGGTTCTTACCCTTCACACAGTCAACATGTCTTACTCTAAGTCCTTGACAGTCTTAGTTACATGTTCTATTTGGCCTTTGTGTTAACTTTGATTTTCACATTGTTTTTCAACAAACAGCTGAAGAGCACTCACCTTCTTACTTATTTAGTGTCTATACACCTGTCCCTGGTTTACTTCTATTTTAGAGATTTCCACAACATAGAGAAAATTAACCCTTTCACTTCTAAGATCTCATTAGCAATTCTCCTTACTGTCTGCTATACAATTCTTATGATGTTAGTTTGGAGAATTTGGTATTGGATCAGCCACTAATTCCCTCATTGACATTTTTCCTTCTTCTCATCACTTGTCTGCTTGATATTGTATTGATAAGGTGAGGAGAAATTCTGTCTTGGTCACTCATGGAAGTTCAAGGGTTAAATGATATATAATAAGCTAAAAGAGGACAGGCACATACTGGATGACATCACCATCAAAAACATTATTTTGGTTTTTATCATAAGGAACAAATAGATTCTGTATTGCCATGGGTCTGTCCAGTAGAGAGTTTGAGAAAACCACGACGGCAAAGGCAACAAGAACATCACTAAACAAAAAGGTTTAATGAGCAGAACAATGGTTGTGCACATGTGTTGTACATCTTTGTAAATTTCTTTGTGTCCTCTGCAAAACAACAATGTGAAATGACCAAACTTTGCATTGTTTAGAGAATGTGAACAACAATAGCCAATTTTTTAAAAATTTTTCTTTCTAATTTAATGATGTGTTCCATATTCAGTTTTGAGATAGTTTTAACAGTGAGAAACAAACTAAGTGGCTTTAGAGTAACGCAAGGTTCCTAGGTAAAATATATGTTCATTTTTTTACCAATGTTGTCCACAGTGTTGCCGTGGTCATTTCTTAAACTCCCCAACAATAGATCAGATGACAATAAGATAAGGTAAGAATATCAGTGACACACTTGGCTGCACCTTGCGTTAACACATTTGAGGTCATCTGTTATCCATTACTGAATGGGGCCCAGTTGTTCAAAGAGGGGATAACACTATGCAACAGATAGATCGGTATCCAGCAGATAAGTGTTATCAAAGCATACTTTACTATCCATAGGATAGAGATTTATCTGGTACATAGCGTTTTCCACCCTTCGAACAACCAGGGCCAGATGCACAGGAACATGGAATCTATGGTTACCATAATAATCCTTGTTGCAATTATAGTGACTTTAAATTTTATTGTGTAGTCTGTTCATCTGGGTGAGAATAGCCTTGAGACAGGCTGTTGTTGGTTGTATTTATTAGGGACCTTAAGGAGGACATGGGAAAACAAAAGATCTAATGGCCACAACAATAGCAAGCATGTGCTTTTTAAAAACTTTGTAAATTTCTTAGCCATACTCTGCAAAACAACAATGTGAAATCTCCAAAATTTGCTTCATCTGCAAATGAAAACCATGACTCACAGCAAATTAATATTTAATTTCCTTTGGGAACTCAATGTTGCTTATCTACGTTATGCTGAAGTTGAGGTGTCGCGCAGAGAGAGGTGGTACATACAAGCAGTCATTGTCAAAATTCTAACTAAAAATAGAATTTCATTTTTTTTAATCAATGTCCTCCTTGGCATTGCCGTCCTGACCACTCAAGGTCCCTACTAACATTTTAATAACCTTACAGGAGCTGTCATAAGAGTTGACTCTTCCTTCTTGTCCCAGAAGTTCTAGTCCTTCTGAGGACTACTCGTTACACTCACCTGGATGATCACAGTGCACAATCTGAATCAAATGGTACTCTAAGATTTTAAAAATATTGTGAGGTACACCGTCCTGTAGGTCTCCGAGAGTCCATATTAATGCCTTGATTGAAAAAAATATTGGGTGATGAGGGCACCATTGAAAGTTAGAACTTGTAAAAGAAAACCATCATTTAAGTTATCATCTGTCTTGAACTGATTGAGCCAGAACTTGCTGTAGAATTGCATCTTCATCATTGTTAAAATCCTGTGAGATGAGAATGATTTGAAATTTACATCATTCACTTGAGTACTCAAACTGCAGACCTCAATAAAATTGATGTGGGGTTCAAGATTTTTGTTCCATCTTAAGAATGTCCATGAGAGCTTTTAGAATTACATGGGAACTCTGTTAATATGGTCACCAATGCGCCAAAAATGGGTGTATTAATGGCCGTATTGCCTTGGCACTTCCTGAGCAAGTGTGAGCAAGTGTTTTCTTCAATAAACAAACAGAACATAGATATATGTATGGTAACTGTAAAAAATACTTAGAACTTCCCTCAATACACAAAACACTTTTGAACAGTGGCAAAGAGAGGCACAGGAATTCTCAGAAAAATTAACTTCCAAGTCCTACATGATCATAATACTTTTTTTCATCCAAAACTGACTCACCACATATGTATCATATTCAAACTTGTGTCGCAAATTAAGATGTTGAATGAAATCACCACTCTTCTGAATGGGATTCCCCCATGGCATGCTGGCACAGATTGGACAAACCTGAAAAATAACAAAATGATCTTATTTTTAAGTATATATTAATTTTGTTACACGGCACAACCCTACCATGTTTCATACTCACTGATAAACCCTCTCACCCCCACTTCCTCGCACATACCAACCGCAAAAGCTGCTCCCTGTTAAGACTCCATTTTGCAACCAAATGCAATTTCAGTTATTTCGGAGCACTTTTCAATTGAGTTTTGTAAAACCAAAACCAAAGTAATGGCAACAGCCAGTCTGTAGAAAGGAAAATATAACCAAAAGCCAACAAAAACTCATGGTTAAAACAAGCAAACTACCTAAGGTGCAGGTAAACACCATGACCAAGTTACAATTGGTTTTAGTTTGAGTCTTCTTGGTGAGGAATGCGGCACCTCATTCCCCTTTTTTTCCTTTAAGTAAACTATTTGAATTATCAACTTACCACAGATTGCCTCTCATTCTTGTGACGACTGTTCACATGCTGTAGCATTCCTTTACTGTCCAAGTTACTTTGTAGGCAATAGGGACAACTGAATGTTGATCGATTTTTTAGCCTAGAAAGCAAAATTAATAACCGATACTGCATGAAACACGAAGCGATCAGCGTAATATTGGTTTTCAAGTGCAATTTAATGGGAAGCTCACGGGTCAGGAAATGGATTTTCCTTGAATAACATCATTGAATAAAAAGAAGAAAAAAAGAAGACAGCCATATTATTGTTTGTTTTTATCCTGAGCATGAAACAAAAGATGCCAAATAATATCACTTAGCCTAGCTTGTTTCCAACTCGCAATTCCATGTTAACTACCTTGTTTCATTAACCAATCATAATGAGAGATTTTATTCAATTATGTGATTCTAAAAGAAATCACTTAATCTAGCTGCATAGTAACCCTGCCGGATACCCCAAAGCTCTGTTCACACAATCAGAAATGCAACAATATCGTTGTATGTAAAATAAAACTTACTCTGGCCTTGGTTGTGAGGTAGGAGCAACTGGAGAAAAAGATAAAGGAGAAACAGTCTCACAAGATGATCTGTGCTCTCTCAATCTAGACATAGGAAACTGTGGTAAAGAATGACAAAAAAGTGAGCTATTACTTAACATCTATTCATTGTTGTTGCGATGAATAATTCAGTTTCATCAGTTCTGTTTTGTGATTTTCCAGCAGAGGGCAGGTAGAATGTCACTGCCACCAAAAACTGTGTGTTAATTTATAGCTCCAGATTATATAGATCACACTTCATGGTTGCTCATAAATATCAGGTTTGAAATCCATTTAGATTCCATGGAGAGGGTGATTCAAGAGCACAAAAAATACCTAGAGGATCATAAGTGTGATGGTCAAATAACACTATTTATTACATGACTCAGGCAGTCAGAGGGCCAATAACTAAAATCAACCAATCAAAATGCTCTATTGCAGGTCAATATTCTCAGTATTGGACCGGGCACTGTCCCGAATGGTCCCGAATGATACCGCACTTGTGTCCCTTTGAACTTCAGTCGTATAATAAATCTCTTATTAACCAAGCTTGCTCGGGACCGTACTGGAAGAATATCGGCCCTCTGTCCGTACTGTCAAGACCTCGGGCCGATATTCTCCCAGTACGGCCCTCGCGCTTGGTTAATAAGATATATACATTTGACATATGACATCACATCCTCCTGTACTGCCTGTGATCTATTGAAGTACTAATGGGGAATGGTTAATTTTGGTTGCAATTTTATCCTTACAAATCAATGGTCTTACTTTCCTACAGGAATGAAATTTAAATTCCCATTTACTAAAGCCCAAAAACTCCAGGCTGATCACATTGATGCAGAGAGACAATGGTTTGTTGATCCTGACTGAGTCCTTCCCTGAGAAGAACCATTTGAAGCACTTTTATTCAGAACTGTGTTTAAATAAAACTCCCTGATTCTTGTGAAGGAGGACACGACTGTGGATAGTTTCAGGAGCCAGGAGAGAAGTAGTGAGGAAGGATACACCCCACCTTTTTTTCCCCCACTTAAAACACTATGCTCACTTCCCTTGGTCCCCACATCCCACAGAAAAAGAGGAGAAGTTACTACCTGTCTGTTACAACCAGAACAGGTTCCCATGCTGTGACGGATCTGCCGTTCAATGTCTCGTGCTCTCCTTTTCATATTCAAGTTGAAATCATCCCGACAAACAGGACATGTAGATGATCCAGAATGATTTTCAACAGAGCTCAAGCAATCATTGCAGAAACTGAAATGATCAGAAAAGTTAAATCCTCATAAAGGATCATTGGTCATGTTGTAAAACTGTACAGTGTATAATATTTATTCAACAGTTCATGTCAAAATTACTAAATCTGTAAGTAAAAATCATAAAATATGTTGGTACCCTGTATAGATAGGTGGGAGACATTGTGCCTTAATTGGCACACTAGGCTTTAGGTTCAACGTTTGTTTAGATCACTCTGTTGTAATCTTGGGCAAGACACTTCCTTCTTCAGGGCTCTCCCGCTATGATGGCAAAAATTGGCTAATCACAAGGACACCAAAATGAGTTCACCCCCATAACCTTCAGAGGTTTTTGCAGCTGAGAAAAGAAGGATTTTAACAATTTTTGTTTGAAATAGAACGTTACAATTAGAAATTTTGGATTTCTTGCCCAGAACACGATATACTGTAGATCAAAACAGAAATGGAATTTATAGAAAATTACTTTTGGCAGAGAATTTCATTTTCAGTCAATGTTTTGAAAATGATGGTCTCTGACAACCCCTTTATTGCACCATTATAGTGACAGTTGCTCTGTAATAGTTATGGAGTTTTAGAAAATAGGAAGTCTGGAAAAGGATAGTTCTCATCCAGTAAACAAGGTAACTTTGACAACCCGGCTCTGGCAGCTTTCACAACTTCCGGTTTGAATAAGGCTCGTACATTCGATTGCATTTGTCTCAAAACTTAGGGAGCAAAATCGTCAAATCTAAGTCCCAGACGCTTAAGTGGAATACACGCAAACTAAAAAAATTAAAAGATACTTCCGTCAAGAGCAAATTAGGCCATTAAAAAGCACACTTCGTTTTCACTACAATTTAATTTCACTTACGTGTGTCCGCATGGAATAGAGATGGGATTTTCGAAAATTTCTAAACAGACAGGACACTGTAAGAGTTTTTCCGTATCCTGTGGTTTTTCATAATATCCTCCAGTAGCCATTGTCTTCTCAGAGACTCAAAATCTGGTTGTTATCAGTAATATTTTCTTCTGCAAACTCATCCAACTGTTTCCGCTTTGCAGAGAATTAGAAACAGGATCTAAACTGACCCGATGCTTGAGTTCAGCGGACACAATCAAAACAATTGGTACTTCGCGTAATTTAAGACTTTCAAAATGGCGGATACCATGCTTTCTTCTTTCGAACGAACTTTCATCGTGGATGGAGTTGAGCAAGATTTCCGATCCGATGGAAGGTCTTGTCACGATTATAGACATTTTGAGGTGGAAACTGGGATCGTGTCAAACACTAGCGGATCTGCACGACTTCGTTTGGTATGATATAAAACAAGAAATTTGGAATACAGTTGCAATTGGAAATTTTTGAGTGTCATAAGTTCACCTGGTTTTTTTTTTCGTGGTTATGTTCTAGGCTACTTGATCACAATGGATTTTTCTCGGTTACTTCACGCCGTATTTTTCGCATAACAGATAGTTATGTTTATCAATCTAAACGCGTAATTGGGATCCGAGAGATGTGGGAGGCTTAAGTTTGTTTCTTTTTAAATAGTCCTCTTTGATTGTTTAGGACTTCATATATTCATCGTATCTGATTTGTAACGGCCTGCTCCCAGTTGGCTTGTTAGCTCAATTGGTAAAGCGCTGCACTAGTATCGCAGAGGTCAGTGGTTCGAATCCCATACAGGCCTGATTTTTTTCAGGTCTGATTTTTGCTATTGCATAAATAGCGCTCTCTACTGCAAGGATCGTGCATCATACGTATCTATAACCGCAGTTCAAAATATTTAAACTTCATATATTCATCGTATCTGATTATCAATACAATATGGCAAAATAAATTCATCAACAAAATGGCAAAGTAAATTATCCTTATAAGAACAATTATGTTAAATTAATATACATGGTTTCAGTAATCAGGGGCATAGCATCCACATATGCACGTACACCCATGTGAACAGTTGAAATCTGGACAAAAAATTTTTTTCCCGGCCTTATAGCATTTGTCACAGGTACCTTAAATAGGACCAATTTTAAAATTTCAACTTATATTGATGTGTAAGTTTGTTTTTCCAGTACCTTTTCTACCCCCTTTTTCGTTGTAGGGTACCAAAAACTCTAGAGATGGGTAAAATAAACAACTAACTACTGCCTTTTCTGTTGCATTTATTTATAGAAAAGTTCCATGGGAATAGTTGGAAATGGCATTTCCAAGACCCCAAATCTCAAAATTTTCTGGAGGAGCATCCCCCCTGACCCCCCCTCTAGTTTGGGGCACCTTTGGTGCTCTCAATTTCCACACTGTGCATAAACCATCAAAATCTCACACTATGCCACCAGTAATTGGCACAATTTAATTTTATTTCTTACCATTTCTTTTTTATTCATAGTCTCGAACAGACGTCTTGGTTGGAATAAAAGCAGAAGTAGGAGAACCACATCTGGAGAAACCAAACTATGGATACATTGAATTCTTTGTTGACTGGTAAGAAATTTGATTATTGTTTGTTGTCTAAGGTGTTGCATTCTCTTTCAAGTAATTTTTTGTTTTGCTATTCTGCTAAATGTTTTACAGATAATTATACTCACAGAAATTTTTGAACAGATGCAGTGTCATCTTCAAAACATTCTTACTCCAACCTGTAATTCGTAATGCCAAAATTTTTATCATATTTGGGGAAGAGAGATTGGATTTTAATCTGTTACTAACATGTGCAAGAGTTAATCACTCTTTTGTTGTGTTGTTTAATGTTTTTTTTTTTTTCAGCTCTGCAAATGCTTCTCCTGAATTTGAAGGTCGGGGAGGAGATGAACTGGGAGCAATGTTGGCAAAGACTTTAGAGAATGCTTACAATCATAAGTCTGCCATTGATCTAGAGTCATTGTGCATCCTGCCTGGAAAGCAGTGCTGGGTGTTATATATTGATGCTCTGGTATGATAAAGTTTTTTTTTTGTCAATTTTCTGTAACGTTCTGTGTGGGGCTTGATGTATCTGCCATTTACACAAGTTGGTGTTTGCTAATCTTAGAAAGATTGATTTTGAGAGTGAAGAGTTATATAACTAAAGAAGCAATTTTAAAAAGGCTGAAGATGTGTTGAATATTGACTCTTTGTCTGATCATTGTGTTGTGATGAGATCCTAACACTTAACCCTTTTACTTCCACAAGTGACCAAGACAGAATTTCGCCTTACAACATCAATACCATATCAATCAGACAAGTGATGAGAATAAAGAAAAATATCAATTAGGAGATTATCAGCTGATCCAATGACAAATTCTCCAAACTAACATCATAAAAATTGTATAGCAGACAGTAAGGAGAATTGCTAATGAAATCATGGGAGTGAAAGGGTAAAAAAAATATTTTCAGAATTTCAGAATTCTCCATTGTGTTTTATACTTTTGCTTCACTTGCTTGTCACTGTTAGTAACAAAACAGTTTGTTTGGAAATTAATAACCTGCTTTTTTAGTTGGTTATCAAGCACAGCTTTGCCAGAACACAGATTCCCCCTCACAACACCTCCAAGCCAAAGAATCTTGTTTACATTAGCTTGATCAACTTTTTTTCCATTGTCATAATACAACCTGATGAAGATAGGAGAGCCATCCATTAAGTTTAAAACTGGTTTATTGAGGTGTTTTATTTTCTAGGTGTTAGAATGTGGTGGGAATCTGTTTGATTGTGTGTCCTTAGCAGTAAAGGCAGCTCTTCATGATATCAGGTAAATTTTGATATAGAATTTTGTCAACAAACTTCATCATTTGTTTTTTATCATTGGTATTTCATCAGGACCTTTTCTATGATCATGTTACCTTGGTCATTGTGGCTTAGGTGTTACCATAGACTTGCTCACAATTGTGGATCCTACCACACTAGAACAGAAAACCAAGCGAATGACTTTGAGAAAGTCTAGTGTTACCATAGACTTGCTCACAAGTGCGGATCCTACCACACTAGAACAGAAAAACCAAGCAAACGACTTTGAGAAAGTCTAGTGTTACCATGGTCTTTACTTACCATTGTAACTATGTCTTCCCTTGGTTTGGTTATTAATAATTTTTATTTAACATCTGAAGTTTAACTCAATTTTTTCAGAATTCCAAATGTTACAGTATCTACAGAAGAAGGAGGTGTAGAACTAGAAATATCAGATGATCCACATGATTGTAGAAGACTGGATGTCAGTTCTGTTCCAGTAACAGTCACTATGAGTAAGGTATAGCAACCTCTTTAACATTGGTATGAACAAAATTACTTTTAACCTCTTTAACATTGGTGTGAAGAAACTTACTTTATTTTCCCACCAGCAAGTGTGTTGTCAACCTTGTAATCAACTGTCAAATCTAAAGCACTGTGCATGAAGAGAGGAATAATTTGTGAAAGCATGTTGAGATCAGATGATAAAAATTTTTAGCTCTATTTATTTATTCATTTTCCAAATTACAAGGTGAGAAATTTAACGTAATATTTTAATGAAAGGAACTATGTATAAAAATGTTGATGAATATTTAATAGTTGTGGTAGCAAAATGTAGCAGGGAAAGTACTTTTTATTGTTTAGACATAGTTGTTGTGACTCATTTGAGTCAGCTTACACAAATCTTAGATTTGGTGCAATTCTCTTTTTTGGAATTTTAGAACAAGGGCCAAGCTTATCTTGTTCATTTTCCATATGCCTTTGGGTTGGCTTTCTGGTGACTTCATTTTGATTCGAGAAAGTTAACGTTTCAGGTTGGTCATCGACATGTTGTGGATGCTAGTCTTCAAGAGGAAGCATGTTGTCTTGCTCAGTTGTTAGTGTCTGTCAATGGTGATAACAATATCTGTGCAATGCAGAAAGTTGGCCCAGGTGGTCTGGATCCTGACTCTATTTTTGAGATGATTGAGGTAGTGAAGATTCTTCTCTTTCATTGCTGCATTAGTTGTACCATTTATTCATTCAGAAACCCACACTCGTGCATATCAACTAATGTTCCTTCTCTTCCCCTTCCTGTGTGACGTTGAACTACATAATGCAGAATAGATATTAACATCCTTTCTATTAATGATTGCCAGGCTTGACACCAATGGTAGCCAACTAGCCACAGGCTTGTAGAAATTCAGTTGGTTTGAACTCATGGTTGAAGGTGAAGAATTAGAAGGCTAGGTGTCAATATAGGAAATGGAAGGGTTTAATGCTTGCACTCTTTTTTTTTACAAAAGTCAAAATTTTGGTTCACTCTTCTCCTGTTGGTTACAAAATTATCTAATCTTTACATACCAAAGGGCATTATTTAAATGCCTCTAATCCCCTCAGGATTAGCCCCAGTCCCTGCACGAATGAATTACCAAATGAGCAAATCATCAGTTTTGGCCAGTGGTTTTTGATTTCCACTCACCAGTTTGGCTAGTAAACAAATTGAAATTGTTGTAACATCTAAGTTGTCACTAGTCACTTGGCTAGTAAGCTGAAAAGTTAGTGTCAAGAAAATGATCAAAATCAATGTATGCAGTAAGGTTATCCAAGACAACCAAGTTTTGAAATGAGAGACATTACACTGGCATTGTGTTTGTTCACCCTATTCGTTACATTTGTGATTGCACAACAACAGGTGCAATGTATTTTTTTTCCAAATTGTAAATGTGATTACCTTTTTCAGTTCTTAAATTGTATTTAATGTTCCTTGGAGAACTATTAGAGAAGCCAATAAGGATCCATAAGAGTCAAGGCCAAGATTTGTGGGAAGTAGCAAAATGTTGTGAAAAACCGTAATTTTTATTTGTCTAAGAGTGTGATCAGTATCTTACCAGCGATAAGGGAATAATTAACATTCTCAAGTTTATTGTCTTCAGTGATTACTCTCATTCCTGTTCTGATAACACCTTTCTAGCCCATGATTAAGATAATAAATAGAGGATATTACATGGCCGCGCAGGGATTTGAATTTTATCTTCGAGTGCTGAAAGTATGATCTCTCACGAGTTCGCTGCGCTCACTTGTGAGAGATACTTTCAGCATGAGAAGATAAAATTCGTATCCCCAAGCAGCCATGTAATGTTCTGTTTATTATATAGATACTGATGAAATTTCAAATCAACCGACTGTGCGCCTGAGCAAGAAGCTCTATTGTAATTGGGTAATTATGTTGGTAACCATGGCCACACCAATATCCTCACACGTGAAACATAAGAATAGTATCTTCACCGCGCGTGGTGAAGATATGATTTTTTAGTAAAAGGAGAAATCCTGGTATTTCATCAGTATCTATATGATAAATACATACTATTAAGAGGAAAGTGGTTTTGGTTTTAAAACCACATTATTGTATCTGACATCTAATAACACTTTTCTCTCTTTTCAGACTGCATGCTATGTTGGAAAATCTTTAAACAAAGCACTTCTGAAAGTCCTTGAAAAGGAAGAAGTTGAAACCAGTAAAAATAAAGAGAAGGTTGGTTTCCTATTGTAGATGAACGGCCACCTTAAAAGTCAAAGAGAGCACTGTTTTCAGTTTAGCAGAGAAACCCACCCATGGAGATTGGTGCTCCTACTTTGTCTTATCACACCTTTGGCACGATACATTGTTGTGTAAGACAATAGAAATCAGAAAATATTCTGATTACAACTTGGAGCTGGATAGTGAAATTCATCAATCCCAGTGATGATGACAAAGAACTGAAATGCAGGAAAACACTGCCTCAGGGTAGCCTAACAGTCTATCCAATGATTTTCCTTTTCATATATAATATCTTTGCCAACTATTATTGACACTGATCTGTTCACATCTCGAGGAAGGCTATCAGGAGCCACCTATCTCAGGTTGGAACAAAAGATGAAGGAAAAGATTTGAGACTTCACATAAATAATTATTATCATTATCATAGTTATTCTTTCAAATGTTGGGCACCCTTTGCAACTCTGATGAGAAAAAACTCAAGAGGGCACTAGCCTTCAAAGCTGGAAAACATGAGTTAGCTTTTTGGGCAAACCTTAAAGAAATGAGTTGATGAAGGTGGGCGGACCACTGTTTGCACTGGTTTATATCTAGTGGCTTTGGAACTTGTGCCTCAGTGCCATTGAGACCTTTCTTACGGGCTAGGAAGGGGTGAAAATGCATTTTGAATGTATCAAGAATAAAATTGTTCTAGTTTAAAAAGTCTTCTGTACATTATTTTATAAATAGTATTCCTGTGCTTCTCTTCTACAATCATGGTAATCGAAGTTTCCCTTCTCTACTAAAGAGACAAATAGAAAATTTTCCTGAGCCGAGGTTTCTAACCCCTTCCAGAAGTAATTATTTGTTACAAGTAAGCTGTTAGGACAATCTGACAAAACATGAGAGATTGTGCTGGATTAATGTTCCATTTGAGGGGGAGGGGACAAAGAGGGGGAGTTTGCAAATTGTACTCCTAGTAGGGTGGGTACATTTCGCTGACCCCGAGTCCATGGACTACCCTCGATGGACTACCCACATGGACTACCTAAATGGACTACCCATATGGACTACCCTCGATGGACTACCCATATGGACTACCCTCGATGGACTACCCATATGGACTACCCTAAATTACCTACCTTCACGCAAACGCATCGAGCGAAAAGAAGGACGTCATTCTCTATTGTACCAGACGCGTTCAACCGGCGACAACCTGTTAATAATAAACCGATCTGTCACTTGATAACTAATAACTCCACCTCAATTTGTCGCCCGCTATATTCCCACGGCTGTTGTTAAATGCGAAAACAAAAATGCTTCGAGAATCTACCTGGACTGCTTGATCGCTCTTTACTTACACACGGTTGGTGTTGTTGTGTAGCTTTAGTTTAAGCTTCAAAGTGGTTCATAAATATGTTACATCTTTTTTTTTCTCCTCCTTGTCATCATGTATTGGTCTTATCCCGCCACCACTAGCTTCCCAGCTATTTGCGGGGCAAACCTTTTCAAATATGTATTTTGCAATATGAATAAAGTTGTACTCTAATCTTTTTATGAGAACATCTATAACTTCAAAACACTTCGCGCTGGAAGCTATCCTCACTAGAAAAATCACCTCTGAGTTAAATTTACAGAACGGAAGTCGGCTTTGCAAAGGGACAACAAAGTGCGAAAGAAAATTCTGCCTTCGTTACCCCGTACAACCCTTCTTTGCCAAATTTTAAAAACATCTTAATGAGCAAATGGCATAGAGAAATATACAACAAGCCCCCATAATTTCAGCAAATCTCTGGATTCTTTAGAAAACACTTGTTCCGCGTTAATCACCGGAGTGATTAACCCTCAAATTTGGAATGACATTCCTCTCTCACTTCGTAATTCATTTACTCTTTCTAGTTATAAACGTAAACTGAGAGATCATTTTCAATCATTACAAGTTTAAACTAAGTTGAACTCATGTTTAAATTTATTTTTACTATTATTACTTTCTGCACACTACCATTATTTATGTTTATTTTGCTTTATATGCAGTAATGTATTTTTGTGTTGTAATTGTTGGCCTTTCCTCCGTAAATCTTGTATTTACTGTTATATACATATTTTTTTTTCTTTATATATATATATTTTTTTCTATATATATATATATATTTTTTTTCTTTATATATATATATATATATATACATATACATATATGTATAACAATTATTCCACGAGCGCGCGTTGGATATGAGATGATAGATAGCCAACGAAGCGCGTAGCGCCGAGTTGGCTATAATCATCTCATATCCAACAAGCACGAGTGGAATAATTGTTTTATTTAAAAAAGCGCCCCGAAGATATTAGACAAATCTTCTCGACATTATTTTGTTAGAAGAAACCAGATGTTACAATGTACAGATATTAGATTATGGTAAATTGGCTCATATGCCATAAATAGCTAAGCCAATAAAAAGTCTTGAATTGCATTATCCAATGATCCAGTTTTTAATAATTCTTTTTATTTCATGATTGTAATTTAGTGGCACATTGTAACTATCTGACCGATGCCATATAAGCCTCCGGCTTTGGCATCTCATTATCGTTAACTTGTGCAATTATTATTAAAGATGATTAAAGATTAAAAAAAAGAAAAAATTACTTGAAATTTGTTGCAGCAATGTCTTTCGTCAACTCTGCATGGTTTCTTGTCTTGTTTTGTATTAGTCCATATGGGTAGTCCATCAAGGGTAGTCCATGGACTGGGGGTGAGCGAAATGTACTCACCCCTCCTAGTAACCTGACATTATGGAGTCAACAATCCTTAAATGTATGCAAATTAAGTAGGGTAGTTGGACATAACAAATTAGTGAAGCGAAGCTCATTTGCAAGAGCAGTTTGGATGAGTTTTACGAGGCAATAATTTACCGAACAAATAAGCACCCCTACCACCTCACCCACATACGAACAAACTAACCCGTCTTCACCCATATTCGTTCGGGCTGATGATAAAAAGACTGGGTACCACAAGAAACAAGATGGCGATTCGACGATAGAGCTGTGGGAGTTAAGTAGATTTTTTGTGATTTTACCATCATGACGATAGCCATTGGGTTCGAAGGGAGTGCAAATAAGCTAGGCATTGGTATTGTAAAAGATGGCGTTGTTCTTTCAAATGTACGAACAACTTACATCACTCCACCTGGACAAGGTAGGTGTTCAAGGAGCACGCGGTACAGTTTGTCTTGTCTTTTTTTCTTCCTTTAACTACACTTTATGTCTATTAGGGTTCTTACCAAGAGACACGGCGAAGCATCATCGAGAAAATATCATTGATATACTGAAAAGGTAGAGAGAATTGGTCACTGAAACATGCATTTGGTAGCTAAGAATTTGGTGGGTTCTGCACTAAGTTTGTATTTTTCATGTAGGTCTTTAAAAGAGGCCAACATTAAACCCCAGGAAATAGATTGTGTCTGTTACACTAAAGGTGAGCTCTCATGGACGTGTTGTGCTTAACATTCTTAAAGAAAATGTTTACACGGAGTAGAAGTAGAAGTCTTGGCCAAAGTTAATAACATAATAATTTGAATATATCAACAAAGTTGAAATGTTAAATTGGCCACCATGACGATTATAAAAGCTGACGTCTCGAGCGTTAGCCCTTCATCGGAGCAAATAGAGGAATTGTGGGTTGTGTGTGCTTTTAAAGGCAGAAAAAGGAGCTACGGGATGGGTGGGAACATGGCAACAAGAAAAACACGAATAAATTTTCTCGTTACCATGTTCCTACCAATCACTTAGCTCCTTTTTCTGCCTTTAAAAGCACACACAACCCACAATTCCTCTATTCGCTCCGACGAAGGGCTAACGCTCGAAATGTCAGCTTTTATAATCGTAACGGTGGCCAATTTACCATTTCAACTTTGTTGATATATTCAAATTATTTCATTACCCCCACTGACGCAGCCCCAAACAGTTTCTTTAGAAACTATCAGCCTTTATTCAAAGTTAACAACTGCCTTCTTTAGTAAATATGGAAACCTAACAACATACGGTCTAAATCTACTAGCAGTCGAACTCAAATGCGCAAACCTTGAGCTGATTTGCTTTGCTGCTCACCATCTCCTCCTTTGATAGTGAGTAAAGTGAATAGCCTCACAGTGTACTTTTGTGAACAAGAAAAAAAAGCTTGTCTTGTTGTGTTGGATGACTTGTAGATTTTTACTAAAACAATCAGATCATTTGCTCTTGATTTCTGTGCTTTGCCTTCAACAACCAATCAGGCAATAGAAATCTCCAGCTCATAATATGATTTCAATTACATTGATCTTCATCAGTGTTAATTATTTGGTTATTTGGTTTAATTATTCGCTCTGATGAAGGGCTAACGCTCGAAACGTCAGCTTTCATAATCGTAACGGTGGCCAATTTACCATTTCAACTTTGTTGATATATTCAAATTAATATATTGGTGTTTGTTTTAGGACCAGGCATGGGTGCTCCTTTGGTCTCTGTAGCAGTTGTAGCAAGAACTGTTGCACAGCTTTGGAAAAAGCCAATAGTGGCTGTTAACCATTGCATAGGACACATTGAGATGGGTCGGTTGGTAACAGGTGCTGTCAATCCCACTGTTCTTTACGTCAGTGGTGGAAACACTCAAGTGATTGCATACTTGGAGCGACGATATCGTATTTTTGGAGAAACCATTGATATTGCTGTTGGGAACTGTTTGGATAGGTTTGCAAGAGTCCTTAAGGTTAAAGTTCTGTTATTGTATGGCTTGTTTCAAGTGTGGGGAAGATGTGGTAAATCTAGCTGTGTTATTATGAACTATCCAAACACTTTTTGCGTGTTTGGCATAATTTTTTCAGCTTTGTTCCACAGGAATAAGACATTGTGTTGCTAGTTTACATATGTGATAACTCTAAGGGAACTTTTCTGTTACAAGAAATATCTATTTGGTCAGTTTTAACAGCAATGGAATCACTCAATAGGTCTTGAAGATTACCAGACCAGATAAAACTACCATCCCATAAAAGGAATCCTTTATTATCAAAGCTGGATTGAGAAAGTTAAATATAGGGTTTAACCCCTTTTTTTCTTTTCTTTAATACAAGTGGAGAAAATGTTAAATGAACATTTTTCATATCCTTTTCCAGACCTGTCCTCAGAACTGCATTGCTTTTTCCAGTATTGCTTAGGTCAAAAATTGGCCAAATTGATTCACATGATACATTTGGTTACTTCGTCTTTGTCTATTATTATTCATCTGGGCCCAGTTGTTTGTAGGGCAGATATTGTTATCGAATGGATAAATAAGTATTACTTATTAAGCTGATTAGTGTTACTTAGAGTTAAAAAGGCATAGATATGCTGTGCTGTTTGCCTCTAAGCCTATCCCCTATTACACTATATCGTTAAAATCTATACATGTTTGTGGACAAAAATGGCTTCACTGCCTTACCAATCAAAGGGTTACAATCCTGTATAGCCTATGGAATGGAGCACAACCCATCACTGGGGGACTTTCAAAGTCTTCTCAGGGATAAATTTCCATTATCTACTAATGTAAGCCACTAAAAAGATAGCAATTATGGCCATAAATTTATTATAAATTGAATAGTTTCAGAAATAGTGTGTGTCACTTTGAGTTTAGAACAGTTATTCATCTTACATTTTAGCTTTCAAATGATCCAAGCCCAGGATACAACATAGAACAAATGGCTAAGAGGTGAACCTTGATTTATAGTAACTTTAAATTATTATATTGCTTGCAGTGCCTGTGGGTAAGATGAAGCAAATCCTGTGTTCTGATTGGCTACCCGAGCCGGGCAAGATGGGCCCATCCTTCCTGCTCGGGATTGCCCGCATTGATCCCCTACATGAAAAAGTTGACTTAGAACTACGTTTGTAATTGTTGGACAATGTGTGCTATGGAAACATAAAAAGTGGTAGAAGCTAGTCAAAACAAAGTAAACAGAAACGACTCCCATGAGTTTGTTGTGCTATAAAGACAGTTGCCTTTCTTTCCCAGCTGTCAAAGTAAACAAGTCATTCTTAATTCTTAATGAAGCGAATTCTTTTTGCAATATGACAAATCCTTTATTAACCACTGAAGCTTGTTTGGTCAAGGTGGCTGTATATCATCCTCATTCATTTTTAGCATTTTTATGGACCTTGACTTTGGCTATGTCCATAAAAATGCCAAAAAAGAACTTGGCCAATATCCAGCAATCTTGACCTCACACTTGGTTAATAAATGCATATTTACAGAGTAGAAGATGTATGTGTTGTAGTTTACAATGAATATCAGTTGAATACGACTGTTGATATACAGGTAATTCAAGTTGTTTTCACCTTTGTTCCAGGTCCTTAACCCTTTAGCTCCCATGATCTGATTGTTAATTCTCTTCTCTAGTTGCTACACATTCTCTTGTAAATTAGTTATGAGAATTTGGTACTAGATCAAGGTAACAACTACAACCTGTCAACAAGTTTGAACATTCTCAATCACCAGTTTGCTGGATAATGTAACGGTATTGGATGGGAGAAGTTACTTGTTGATCACTTTTAGGAGTTTAAGGGTTAATCATGATGTTAAGTTCAGTTCTTTTATTCAGGGGAAAGAAGCTTATTGAATTACCATACACAGTGAAAGGAATGGATGTTTCATTTTCAGGAATTTTATCATACATTGAGGTAAGTTTTTTATGAATGATGTGTTAAATTTTAGGTCTGTTTCTCACTAACTTCTCTTAGCTGATTTTCTCAACTTGTTGAAGCTTATTGTCTTAAGTTATTAGAGATACTGTATACTTGACTCTGATGATGACTTCCGCACAGGTTGTCGAAACGTCAGTCACTGCCACCGACAACAGTCCTTCTCAGGACTACACTCACCCGGATGATCAGACTACACCTTCACATGTTACCCCCGGGTTCAAACCATTTACTGCACTGTATACTAACTTAACTGTAACTGTCAATCATACTTTTTTCTGTTTTGTGTTAGAGTATGGCACCCAAATTACTTGAATCAGGAGAATGCACACCGGAGGATTTGTGCTTCTCCCTGCAGGTAAGAAAGATAAACTGACATCATGGCCACTTGGAACAGTATATTCAGCTTGTAGCTCTTTCAATACCTAAAAAGATTATCACTGTCTATCTTCCCTTTTTAGCCCCTAAAAACCCACAGCGTCGTTATGCATTTTCTCCATACTGTTCTCTATACATTTCCTAAGGTGTGGACAAAGAGAATTTGTTTAACAGTCAAGAGCTTCTTTAGTTGGTGATCATTTTCTTTTATTCTAGGAACCTTAATGTGTGATTCAGGGGTGATGTTATGAGGAGAAATTAGATCCTAGTCAATCATTAGCCTCTTCAAGAAAACACTGTGAAGTCAACTCTGATACATCAACAATACATTCATATAACAGAGAAAGTTATATGACAGTAATCTTAGTTTTAACTCATTTCTGTGCAGGAAACAGTTTTTGCCATGCTCATTGAAACAACAGGTGACATTATATTTTAGGATTGATTGTTAATTAATGGTAATTATTTTTTGGCATAAAAGAGTAAGGTGAAATTCAGAGGAGAGGCAAATTTGGCAAATGCTCCTCAGTCAATGTCCAAGGAATTTTAAACCATTCACTCCACCTGTGACTTAGACAATTACTTTCAGTTTGATATATGGGAAACCATGAAGTATTAATTTGGTAATTAAGATAGAGAAAGACTGAAATGAGACAAAGATTACAGGAAACAGGCATTTTAAACAACTGTCCATTAAAAATTAGGGTTAAGAAGAAGGAACCATGAAGAAGCTATATTAATAGGACTCTTCAATTTGCTCTTAATTTGGTAGTGAACATTGCATTTCTCTCAGAATTTAAGTCAGTAAAGTATAGTTTGCCTGTTTTATATTGTTCCATTTTCAGAGAGAGCAATGGCTCACTGTGGGTCCAGTGAGGTTCTTATTGTTGGTGGAGTGGGATGTAAGTGATATTTACTTCTTGCAATTTACTGGTTGCTATGAGAACAGCTAAACTGAAAATATTTTCTGCATTTTCGTGATTTTTTTTCAGATGAGTTTTTGTTGTTGTTGTTGTTGTTGTTATAACTACATCAAGTGAATGCACTCCCCAATTTACAATCTGCTTAAATCAACTGAACTCACATATTCACTCTTTTGTTTTGAAAACATTGGCACATTAAAATGGAATTATGTGATAGGTTGAATTATACACACATTTTGATTTGTTCTTATCTACATGTATGGTCTATTGTAGGACAGAAACATAACTGACATCACCATTAACAACATTTTTCTATCTCATCATATAAAACATAGGTGTGCAACTTGTTTAGTTCTTACAACATTATGATGCCATCTGTGAACTATTAATGAACAAATGCACATTAAAATGGAATATTTTTGTTAAGGATACACCTGTGGCATCTTGGACTGGACCAGATGTAGTTTCTATATCTTATTAGACGTTTTGTTGTGTAGTATCGCTGAGTATTTTTACGAGTTGTGCCGAATTTGGCAAGCCCATAGGGCAAGTCAAAATACAAACAACGAGTTAAAAGACTCAGCGATACTACATAACAAAACGTCTAATAAGAGATTTATTATCCAACATGCCAAATTGTTATTTCAGTGTGGGCAAATTTCGCAGATATTTCGCGGATATTTCTGGAGTACAAATATCGCGTGATATTTGTACTCGTCTCGCGCATTATTTGTACTCTACAAAGCACAGTTGAATAATAAATTGAATTATTTGTGGTATTTAACAAATCCACAGTGGTTCAGTGTGGTCTACACTCTTGACAATGATGTTCATCATCACTGTGTTCAAAATGTTGTGGACTCACAAGGTGCAGACTGTTCTGTTCAGACTACGAAATAACTTTCGCTCTCGACAATGTTAAACAATCACTTTAATAATCTAATGAAAGACTTGTACATTCTTCAAGTAATGACTACAATTCTTCAAGCGGAAAGCACATGTTCTGGCACCCCATAATATTAACACAACAAATGTCCCCAGTAGGGTGGTCGCATTACAAGTCTAGTCTCACAGAGGGTTGTGATACTCTTCCACAGTGGGTCCTGGCCCGAACACAGACAAATATTGTTGCCAATAAGAGTACAGACTGCGCTAAACCAATGTCAAAGTCAAAATTTGTGAGTCATACATGTTTGAGAGCTGATGAAGGCATTGCATGACACATTCATGGGAACAACATTATCTGTACTCCAATCAGCAACAGCAAATTGGCCAATCCGATTGTGACATTACTACCAGTTGGGGTAATAAATACATTACTCTTCTGTTCATGCAGGCAACAAGAGATTACAAGAAATGATGGGTAAGTTCAACTGGTCACCAGCGCTGGTAATTCATCTGTTTTACAGTGTATTTAATTGAGCAAAATTCGGTACTATCTGCACAGGACAAACCACAATGTTTCCATGATGGAGTTAGTTAAATATACCCCAAGGGAAGGTTGTAAAGTTTCTCTAATGACTGTTAAACAGTGCAACCTCCCTTTTGATTATTGAGAAAATTAGTGCAGTAGATCAGACTACACCTTCACGAGAAAATTAGTAGTAGTTATTTTTTAATATTTAATTATAATTTTTTTAATTAATACTTGCTACTGTCAGCATGATGGCAATAATTGTTATTATTTAATGATTTATGGCAGGTGTGATGGCTAAAGAGAGGGGAGCTAAACTTTATGCCACTGATGAAAGGTAATATTTTGGATTGTGTGAAACCATTTTCTAAGTATTTCTTAACTGACCTGATGGACAATATCTTAACCTTTCAACTCCCAGAAGTGAGTTTAATATCCAGACATTTTTTATATTTACCCAACGGGAAATGAGAATACTTACTTCATTAGTAGAAGTTGTCTGAGATTGGGATTCAATTCATTAGTATGCTGCTAACTTTTTTGTCACTTCTCTGAATTGACCCTATAATTCCCAGAAGTGATTAACATGTAAATTCTCTCTATAATATCCATACATTATCCAACAAACAGGTATTGAGAATACTCAAACTTATCAGGTAGAAGTTGTCTTGATCTAACACAAAATTCTTGTAACTAGTTTAATAGGAAATGTGTTGCTGCTAGAGGGGAAAAGTAACAATAAGATCTTGGGGGGTTTTTTCTTTCAAAGTACTGGCCAGTATTTGCCAACATCATCTCAATTTTTAAAAGATACAAAGAAAGTAAAAGTGGTGCAGCAGATTCTATTCTCATTTGGGGTTTCAAAACAATGGGTGTAGTGTAAAATTTGAGGAGATTCAGTCTATGACGAAAATGAGAATTTCCCCACCTTGCATGCCGTTTTGTAACTGAAAACTAACTCTACCACAACAGCTCTAATTTCTCAACAGTAATGTGACAATTACATGTGACACTGCAAATTATCCAGGCATAGTTTAGTCATCAATCACGTTATATCTTAAGTTTAAAAAAATTACAATTCTGGTGCAGTTATGATCTTATGTATTCTGTTTGTTACTGATTTTAGGTCTGTGGAAAGAAGATGTTCTAAAGAGTACAGACTCTTGAAATAGCTAAGCAGGACTTTTCTTTTTTCAGGTTCTGTATAGACAATGGGGTAATGATAGCACAAGCTGGCTGGGAGATGTTCCGCTCTGGGTGTGTCACTCCTCTAGAGGAAACCACATGTACACAGAGGCAAGTGTTCAAAGAGCGGGTCCATGCAGTTTTATTTAATTAGTCTTTGAGAAATAGATGTTAATATATTCAAACCTACAGATAAGGCTCATGATTAAGTAAAGAGCTCTGCAAAAATTTTATGCTGATTGATATCATTATTTCTGATTGCTAGATGAAAGAGTGTATTCAAAGTGGGTTTATCTTCTGTTGAACTCCTATACTTGTGATAACTAAATTTGACTTCCCCCCCCCCCCAATCCCCTGTTTCTATCTCCTTGTAAAATGTCCTGTTTTAAGTAAAACTAACCATGTATCATAAAGCTCTTTTAAACTCAGTGTTTAACAATTTGCAATTGACTTGAATTGATAGGTACAGAACAGATGAAGTTGAAGTGACATGGAGAGACAACAGCTAATTCACACGTTGGCATTTTGCAGTCCTATACACACATATCCCTATACGCAAATATCCTTGCACTGTATCAACTAGCGGGCATGAAAATGTAAATTTGATGCCCCCAAAACACTCAACTCTACCAGGTGAAAACATTTTTGTTCATGGTTGAAAAATTTGCCATCTTTCCTACATAGTGTTTAACCACACACAACAACAACATCCTCACTGTTCTTAGCAATATGCAATAGGCACGTTGCATCATCATTTCCTAGCTGTGACCAGTGATGAAAGAGTGTGAAACCTTTCTTTTCTCCCATCCTTCTTTAAGGAAAGATTTGACCTGAATTATCTCAAAATTAACTGAAAAACTCCTGATAAGGTACAATTAAGATTGTAATTTGTTAGTGGCTACACTTTTGAAAGATTCTAATTGAACTCTGTTACTCCCAAAATCTGCTACACATTTCCTTGTAAGTTAATAACAAGTGTTTGGCATTAGATCAAGATAACAAATTCTAACTGATAAGTTTGAGTATTCTCATTACCTGTTTGCTGGATAATGTGTGGATATTATGGGGAGAAGTTACATGTGAATCCCTTTTGGGAGTTTTAAGGGTTTAACTGTATGCCAAGCAACCAGACTCTTACTAACAAAATAGTTTTTAAAAGGTCAATAAAGAATTTTCTGATGTGATAAGTAAATGTTTACTTGAAATTTTAATGGGATGTTAGAGGGTGGGATCAGTCATTTGGCTGGGTGGGTGGTGGGGAGGGGGAGGATGAAATTTATAGAGGCAGAATTTAACTGTCAAATAATAGATTTACAGGGTAGAAAAACAGCAAATCAGGAGAACTAAGCATAAAGAGCAAATAATGGTTCTGGGCTGGTTGAGAATGACATAGACTCCAAATAGCGATTTTGTGAAAAAGTAGCAAAACTTTTCAAGTTGCTTAAACAAAGCTCCCTTAAGTTCCCAGGCAGTCAGCTATCTGAAACTGTCACTATTTTAAAATCTCTAATTTTATTTTTTACAACATGAATGACTTGAAAATACAAAATGATATTTTTTCTTCCTTTCTTTCTCTCATTTCACAGAGCCACTTTTACCATGGTCCTAACTTAAATAAATGTAATCAATCATATCATTTGAAACAATGACTACAACTTAATTAAATTGTGCCACCACTGCTCAGAAACAAAGCAAGCAGAAGTGACAGAGCATTTTGACAGAATTCAAGGCTTGTTTCTTATAATCAGACTGATCAAAAATGCAGACTGAAGTGACTTTAGCAACAGTTATAACAGTTATTTGTGCTAGCATGATTGGTCTAAATGCATAACATAATTGAGTATACCTCAAATAGAGCTGGGGGAATATCCAAGCTTGTGATCCATTAAATTTCTTGAATGCTTTAGGTGCAATAGGTCTAAGCCCATCATGTAACTGATTTTCCCCAGGAGCTTAAACTGGGGGATACCCTTAGATATCATCCGAGTGTCCCCCAATTTTTAAACCTTGCATCCATTATGACACATCTTCCTCTGAAATTTCAAGGTGAAAGAGCGTTTTCTGGTTGTTACAAAATAAGGGAAAAATTTGTTTGTTCCTAAAGTCCTACCAGAGAAAACTCTTAATGTCTTTTCTCAACATAGGTTTACAAATGTCTACATCAAAGGGAAAGGACAAATTAAGATACTTTTGCAGCCAAGTGAACCATCTTTTTCTCTGATTTTCTTAAATTAGTAGTAAGAGAATATGTGCTCTGACACGTAAATTAATTATTTTACCACAGACAAGAAAATCCTTAAGAATATGGGAAAAAAACTTTGTCCAATTTGGATAAGACCTGAAAGACAAACCAACCCAAGAGACTGGCAATTTTGCAAAAAGAAAAAAAAAGTTGAACTGTAAATTAAGTACACCTGGGTCTAACAAATCAAAAGTCTGTGTGATTTGTTCAATGCACCAATACTCCTTTATGGCATTTAAAATATTCATGCAAATCTGTCATTTTTTTTGTTCTTCGTGAAATCTTGTCTTCAGATGTACATCATTCAACTATGCTTGTTTACCTAATTACAATAACCCAAAAATATTTGAATTCTCAAAATGGAAAGATCTATTAAAGAGAAAAGACTAACAAAAATAGTATTTTACATTTGTCTACAATGCCAGTTTTTTCATGAATCTCCTTGAATAAAGTATTTATAGCTACCCATACTTGCACACTTTTATTTTATTTTCTTATATATCTACAAGATATTCCTTTGAGATATCAAATTTTGGACGTACATGGAAGAAAGAAAGCGAGATATCAACCAGGGAGCAAGTGGTGTAATGCCTGTGAAATAAAATTTTACTTAAGTGCCGAAGGAGACCAAGGTATGGCGATAACAGATGAATTTCATTGTGAACATTGAGGGTCCACACTCGCACACTTTTATTTTATTTTCTTTAATATCCCTACAAGATATTCTACAAGATATTCCTTTGACCTGCCTGATAGTGGGTCAAATTTTTCATAATATGATTACACTGGAAATAAAAATGAATATGAAGAAATATAACAAAAAGACAAAAAAATACACAATAAAAGGAAAATGAAAGATTTTCATTGTAAAGGAGAAAAAGTCCTAGAGTTTCTAAGTTTACAAGCAATAATGTAGAACTGGTTCAATTTGGTTCAACTTGGTTCAACTTAGCTGTGTTTGAATTTTAGCATTGTCACATCGGGCTCCATATAGGAATCTTTAGTATAAAATTGGAAAGAGCCCTTTTTGTTTGTTTGTTTTTTATTTTCAAGAAGGATTTCTGTGACAGATTTGTTTATTCATTGTTTTTACATTCAAACTGCAAGGTAGCCACTTCAAGGCAGTACAAAAATTTAATGACAATAATAAGGAAGGCTAGAATGAAATAAGATGAGATACTGGTAGTTATAATTAGAGGAAGAGAAAGTAGGGAGATGAGTGACAGGTTGGTTAGTATTAAAAGTAGGTGGTAAAAGGAATAGAAGAGGTTAGGTAGGGAGCCAAAAAATTTTTGTTTGAGTTAAAAAAAATTTGGACTGAATATTTTGATTGATATAGTAGGGGGTGGGAGTTTAGGATGGGTTGGTCTGAGTTGGTTTTGATTGACAATTGGTATAAGGTAAATGATTGATCAAAATTACTGGTATCTGTCTTGAATTTGAATGGTGATAATAACAGACACAACAGTAAATTCCAAAACAATTTAATGCTATGAAAACTTAACTAAGCTATTTTGACAACATAGTAAAAATGACGGAACTATTGGAAGATATAAATGAGAGAACAATACCCTCTCTCCAATAGTAGCTTAATTAAAATAGTGGAAGTTTACCTATGTAAAATTAACAGTAATTCGTTTTGAAATAAGATATTGCACAAATGGCTTCTTGTTTCGTAATCTTTCCATTTTAAAAGAGCCACTTTCTACATGTAAATCAAAATAAAACCAAATGCATGATTTGGAGTCAACATAGTTCACAACGAAATCTATCTGTTATCGCCATACCTCAGTCTCCTTCGGCACATAAGTAAAATTTTATTTCACAGACGTTACACCACTTGCTCCCTGGATGATATCTCGCTTTCTTTCTTCCGTGTATGTCCAAAATTTCAAAAAGGCTTACAGGAATTAAGTTTAATTTATTAGAGTGTCGGTCGGAAAACGGCGATGAGCAGCGCTTATGTTACTTTTCAATCGTTCGACGATGTAAACAAACTGGAGTTTCTTCAGGCAAGTTCACAGCCCTTGCCAGACCAGGTGGCAGGGGCTTAGAATTGCCGTAACAAGCTTCTTTACTGCTCCTTGTTTTACCGGCGAACCAACGTTTTGCATGAACGGACGAAAAAGTGACCAGAAAAAGTCATCACAACACTGCAAACAGAGCCAGTTCGCAACCGTATTGAAACTTTGCACAAAAGACCGTTTTTCGGCGCGGGAACAATTTTTTTACAATTTGTACACCGTCTCAATTTTTTTAAACTCTATTCTTCTTTTCAAAAATGAGAGTCAAAACCTTATCTTTTTTACGGCTTCCTTATTTTTTTAACTTTTGTAACGGCTCTTCGTTTCCCCGCAATATTAGTCAGTTTAAATAGGCGCGCGTCTGAGCCCGCGTTTCGTACCGCGGGTCTTTGGCGCACACTCATACGTTTTTCACTTCTGTCAACGTTACATAATAGCTCATTTCGGATACATTCAGGCACGTAACACTGGTACCAAATAAGAAAACGAAAGCGAGGCTTAGGAGAATAGCGCGAGAGAAGTTAAAACTTACAGCCAGTAGAGACAGGGAATGTTTTTGTTTTGAGCGTTAATCGTTGTCAAACGATGGTTAAATACTGTGCAGTTGCAGTGTGTAAAAATGGGAGCCATAACAAGCCAAATCTCTCGTACTTTCGCTTTCCATCCTATCGGAAACTACGCAAGAAGTGGGAAACATTTTGTCGAAGGGCGGACGAAAAGTTCAAGACGCTTGCAGATCCCCGGGTATGTTCGCAATATTTCAGTAGAGAATACCTTAAAAGGACGCTTTCTGGAAAGATTGAAGTCATTTCTTGTGGCATACCGACAATATTTGATCCGAAACAGCCCGCAGCAAAAGTGATCCTCGTGAACAGAGGAAAAACAAGCGGGATCGTCGAGCACAACACTTGGCAGATAATTCAATAGAGCTGCCGGCGAAAAGGAAAAGGGGTGACGTGCAGGAAGGTAAAATGGGTACAATGCATTCATCAGCAGGGAACACCGGTGTGATCACGATTACACGGACCGATTCGAAAACGTGGACGAGCAACACAGAAACGTGCTATGCCAGACGGAACTTACAATGGAAGACCTCGCCAAAATGGAAAGGGGAATAAATCAGTCTTTGACTTCAATCCCAGCCTCCAGCCAAGAAGTTAAAGTTGGCGCTAATGCTCATAGAAGAAGAGAGCAAGTGGTTCAAGACGTGTTGAAAAGCAATGAATCTTTAAAATTTTATACAGGTATTCCGTCCTCATCGATCCTTTGTAATTTATTTTAAACGCGTAATTGGGATCCGAGAGTTGTTTCAGTCAACAACAACAACAACAACAACATTGACTTTATTTTTTTAAAATGAAAGAAATAAAGGCTTTTGTAGCCCGCAGTTAGCAAAGCTATTCTAGGCGGGCTACCTAAACAGACACTGTATAGGCTCACACACACACACACACACACGCACGCACACACACACGCAACAATGAAATAAATAAATAAATGAGCAAATAAAAATAAATAATAAATAATAGTAGTAATAATCATGTTAAAGGTTTTAACTGAGCCAGTCACACAAGGGAGTTTTTAACAGGTCAAAGAGAAAGCTAATCAGTTGAAATACAAATATAAGCTAGAAAGGTCAAGGTAGCGCAAGTCAACATTCATCTCCTCAATTTCAAGAATTTTCAAAAGCAAGTGAGTTAGCTTACGTTTAAAAGGTGCTTTCTTTAGCTTACGAATTTCAGGGGGGATGCCATTCCATATTTTCGCACCAACTCTAGAAAAGGAAAACAACTGATGATTTTTTCTCGCCTGTTTTATATAAAAGCTTCCAGCTACTGAGAAACGAGTAGAGTAGGAATGAACCTGTTCAGAGTGAGTAAAAAGTTCAGAAATATTGAGAGGAGCACAGCGATTTCTGATGTCATGTAACAGAGAGGCAACCAATTTGAAGTAAAGCATTTTTATCGGTAGAATTCCCGAACGACTAAAAAGAGGAGCACTGTGAGATGTATAATCGGAAAAGTGCATTAGACGAAGAACCCGCTTTTGTAAAATGACGATTTTGTTTAGATGAGTATTGGCGGCTTGGCCCCAAGCAACGAGACCATAGGAAATATACGGTTCAATGAGCGAGCGGTAAATGTTTATAAGAGTAGTGAGCGGTACCAAGTGTCTTAGCCTTGCAACAATACCGATACCTTTGCTTATTTTCGTGGAAATGTAGTTAATATGATGCTTCCAGGAGAGATTACCGTCAATGAGAACACCTAGGTATTTAACATATGTCTTACGTTCAAGAGATACCAATTGCTCCGAGTTATTATCAAGTATTTTAAGGTTTACTTCTCGGTATAGTTTGTGTTGATAAGGATGAAAAATAACGAAAATAGATTTGGATACGTTAAGAGATAATTTATTTGAATTCAGCCATTCACACAACTTTAATATCTCTTCATTGACGACAACTTCAAGTTTCTTTAGATCTTTTTCTGCATATAGTAAATTGGTATCATCAGCAAATAGGTAAAAGTCAAACTTTTTAGAGGAACGATGCATGTCATTGACATAAATTAAGAAAAGAAGCGGACCAAGTATAGAACCTTGAGGGACTCCACACACTATTCTCTCTTTGCTAGAGACAATAGAACCGATTTGGGTTGATTGCATCCTGACAGACAAGTATGATGAGAACCAGTCATTAATCAATCCTCTAATTCCATAATGGTGTAATTTATGCAACAAAATCGAATGATCAACTGTGTCGAAGGCCTTTTTCAAGTCAATGAAAATGCCACAGGAATATAATTTTTTATCAATGTTGTTTTGAATTGTATTTAGAATATCCAGAATTGCATGTTGAGTTGAGCAGTTCTCTCTAAATCCATATTGCGATGTGAAAAATATATCATTTTTATTTATAAAAGATTTTAGGCGTTTGTACATTAGTTTTTCGAATATTCGATTAAACAAGGACAGTAACGATATTGGGCGATAATTGTTTGGGTCAGTTTCATCATCCGCTTTATAAATTGGAATTACTACAGCATGCTTTAATTTGTGGGGATAGATACCAGTTGAAATGGACATGTTCATTAGTTCAGCTAGGGTATGAGATAAAGCTTGACGTGCGGACTTCAAAAGACGAACTGGACATGAATAAAGTCCGTAGGCTTTTTTTGATTGAGTACTCAAAATTTCCATTTCAATTTCAGTAGAAGTGACAGCGTCAAAGAAGAAAGAATTGGTGTAATTTGAATTCCCTAGGTAATCCTTAAAGTCCCTGGTGGATAATGGTATGCTATTTGCAGGTTTAGGTCCGACAGATGCGAAATGATAATTCAGTGCATTAGCTATTTCTGATTGGTTTTGTGTTGTACCCCGGTTGTCTGGAAGCTGGAGCGACGATACGAGCTTAGTCTTTTTGTGCTTATTAATTAAAGTGTTAATCCCCTCCCAAGTTTTTTTCATATTATTTAGGTTGCTACTAAAATAGGATTGATAGTAAAGTCTTTTACTCTGGCGAGTAAGGCTTAAAATTGTGTTCCTGTACAACTTGTATGTAGCCGTGTCACCAGAGTAAAAGAGATCGTTCTTAATTTTTATTGATCTACGTAAACCTCTAGTTATCCACGGTTTAGATAGTTGCTTGGCCTTGCGTTTTGATACAAATTTGAGAGGAGCATGTCTATTAACAATTTTATTCAATCTGTTGTAGAACGAAGAAAAGCGTTTGTCAATAGAGCCATTAGAGATCAAACCGGTCCAGTCAGTTTGAGAAATGTCACTGATAAAGTTTTCTTCCGAGAATCTCGAATAGTCACGGATTTTAGTCCCCTGATAGCGAGATTTTAAAGATGGAGAATGGATGATGCAAAATTGAGAGTAGTGGTCACTTATATCTGAGACAATGTTGCCGCTAGAGAGTTTAAAGCCAATGCTGTTAACAAGAATATTGTCAATAAGTGTGGCAGAATTATTATGGACTCTTGTAGGCTTGTCAATTACTGGAAAAAAGGAGTAACTTTGCAGGGACAGCAGAAAGTTATGAGAAAAATCACAGGTTTCAGATTTGAGGAGATCAATGTTGAAGTCGCCCATGACATATATCGGTTTATTAGCAGAGCTTAGTCTTTCTATTGTCATATCGAAATACGTTTGAAATTGTTCAGGAGAAGTATGTTGCCTATAGATTACACCACATATAACATTTTTACCTATTAAAAATTCGAGTTCAATCCATAAGGCCTGGAAAGCCTCGTTAGAGGTTTTTTCGAGAACTGTGTAATTTAAACTGGCGTCAACATACATACCAACACCTCCACAAGAAAGAGGAGTTGGCACCTGTTCGAATTGGTAATTAGGTATATGTGGATTAAAGTCTATTCTGGCCGAGTTTGTAATTTTAGTTTCGGTTATTCCGATTACGCTGAAGTGGTAGTCTAGTTCATCCAGTAAATGTACTTGCAAATTTTCAAGGTTACGTCGAAGGCTTCGTACATTATTATGTAGAATTGAGAAAGATGTTTTGTTTTCATCTCGCATGAGATCGTTTTTAAACTTGCAAAAGCTATGTGGTGAGAAATATCGGCTTCGAATTTGTTGATTATTTAGGTTGCTATCAGGATTGACACTACTTTGAGTATTCAAACTAAAAATATCTAATTCATGGAGGCTACGGAGCTTATCTAAGTACTTTTTCGTTGGCAAGTTACTGTTCAGGCTATTATTGAACTGACCATGCGTTCGGATGATATCAACATTTGAGAAAGGAAGGTTTTTTAATAAAGATTTGTTTGCTCG
>NC_142521.1:19525000-19627500 GCF_964205215.1 Stylophora pistillata | reverse complement strand
TTTGCCAAACCAAAACTGTCATCAGAAACAAAAGATTTTCTCCACGAGATGTGCCAGACAAAAGGAGATCGAATGTGAACTCGATTGATGATGACAACTTGAGAGTTGAGAGCGACGATAACGAGTACGCATTCACTGTGGGCAGAGGAACTACAGGTGGGATGATAAATGTGTTAGTTGGAGGGAACTCTGTGCGAATGCTTATTGACTCTCGGGCAAGCACTAATGTGATCGATAAAGGAACATGGGAGGAGCTAAAATCCCAGAAGATTGAATGCAAATCCTATAGGTGCAAAAAGAAGCTGTATGCTTATGGGAGTAGTGTGCCTTTAGAAGTTGTCGGTTGTTTCGAAGCAAGAGTAGTCCTGGGTGACAAAGTTTGTGAGGCAGAGTTTGTAGTGATTGATGGGACAGGACAACCCCTATTGGGGAGAAGTACAGCAATCAAGCTTGGAGTGCTTCAGATGGGAAGTTCCATAAACTCTGTAAGCAGTGACATTGTAGAAGAATTCAAAGATTGTTTTACAGGAGTAGGAAAGCTAAAAGGATATCAGCTTAAGTTGCATATAAAAGAGCACGTGGCACCTGTGGTTCAGCCTCTGCGCAGACCACCATTCAATCTTAGAGACAAAATCGAGAAGAAATTAGACGAACTGGAGAACACAGACATCATCGAGAAAGTAAACAGTCCATCTCAGTGGGTCCGCCCTGTAGTTGTAGTCCCAAAACCCAATGGGGAAGTGAGACTTTGTGTAGACATGAGACAAGCAAATTGTGCGGTAGGACGTGAACGATACCCCATTCCAACCATTGATGAAGTACGTCAAGACATGAACAATAGTAAAGTGTTCAGCAAGCTGGACTTAAGATGGGGGTACCATCAAATTGAATTATCTGAAGAATCCCGTGAGATTACCACATTCATCACACACAAAGGTCTGCACCGATATAAAAGATTGATGTTTGGGATATCAGCAGCTCCGGAGAAATACCAGCAGGTTATCCAGCAGACATTGCAAGGTATTGGAGGGGTACACAATATCTCAGATGATATTATAGTGCATGGTGCAACACATGACCAGCACGATGAACGCCTGCGAAAAGTGATGATGCGTGTACGTGAATGCGGCCTTACCCTCAACTTAGAAAAGTGCCAATTCTCCATGAGTCAGTTGACATTCATGGGCCATGTCCTGTCAAGTCGAAGAGTGGGTATGGCCGCTGACAAAGTGAAGGCAGTAGTCGAAGCAAGAGAACCAGAATCGGTTTCAGAAGTCAGGTCATTCTTAGGTCTAGTAAATTACAGTGGAAGGTTTATTCCAAATCTTGCGACACTGTCAGAGCCACTGCGAAGACTGACAAAGAAGGATATTGTGTTCCAATGGGGATCAGGGCAAGCAGCAGCATTTCAGAAGCTGAAAAATGAACTGGCTCGAGCAGAGGCTCTTGGATATTACGACAAAGATGCTGAGACTCGTGTAATCACTGATGCAAGTCCTGTGGGTTTGGGCGCCGTTCTTGCTCAGAAGCAGCAAGGAGAGTTCAGGGTCATTATGTATGCTAGTCGAAGTCTAACGGATGCAGAACGCAGATACAGCCAGACAGAGCGCGAGGCGCTGGCGATTGTATGGGCTTGTGAACGGTTCCACACTTACCTATATGGGATCAAGTTTCACCTTGTAACTGATCACAAGCCTTTGGAATGTTTATACTCAAAGAAGTCGAGACCCCCTGCCCGCATTGAGCGCTGGGTACTGCGGATGCAAGTTTTTGATTACACCATTGAATACAAGCCTGGTAGCGAGAACATAGCAGATTCCCTGTCTCGACTGAGCTGTTACCACAGTCTGGACGAGGAGAAAACGAGGAACGTTGCAGAAGAATATGAACGGTTTATAGCCCAGACAGCCACCCCAAAAGCCATGACAACACGAGAAGTAGAGGAACATTCCCATCGTGATGCTGAAGTGAGTGAAGTAAGGCGATGTATTCGTGAAGGTGTCTGGAACAACAAAGAATGTGTTAAATATATTCCAGTAAAAGACGAACTGTGTGCCATCGGCAAAGTTGTTTTGCGTGGAACTCGCATTGTTATTCCCCAAACTCTTAGACAGCAAGTACTAGCTGTTGCACACGAAGGACATGTTGGAATTGTTGCTACGAAACTGAGACTGAGGACTAAAGTGTGGTGGCCCGGTATCGACAAAGACGCTGAACAATATGTAAGGTCGTGTCATGGATGTCAAGTAGTTGGACAAGCAACTCCACCGGAGCCTTTGATGCCTACTGAGCTGCCGCTTGGCAAATGGCAGGACTTATCCTTGGATCTCCTGGGACCGATGCCAACAGGAGAGTACCTGCTTGTTGTCATTGACTATTATTCTAGGTACTATGAAGTGGAGATCTTGATGTCAGTTACTGCATCCCAGATTATCTCACGCCTCGAGACGATATTCGCTGTTCATGGCCTGCCAGTAACCATAACGAGCGACAACGGACCACAATTCCAGTGTGAAGAGTTTGAGCATTTTCTTGTTGATAATGGTATCTTACACCGCAAGGTTACGCCACAATGGGCACAGGCAAATGGCGAAGTAGAGCGTCAAAACCGAAGCCTACTCAAAACCATGAGAATTGCACAAGCAGAAGGAAAAATTGGAGGAAAGAGCTCGTTCATTACCTCGCTACATACAGAACAACGCCGCACACCGTCACAGGAGTTTCCCCTGCGGAGTTATTATTTGGTCGAAAGATCCGCACAAAGATGCCTGAGTTGCGCGAAACTACCGTAAATGATGATGAGCTACGAGATCGCGACTGGGAAAAGAAAATAAAAGCGAAGATATATGCAGATGAACGAAGGGGTGCTCAACCCAATGACCTTCAGACTGGTGACCAAGTGCTTCTAAAGAAGAAAAAGTCAAACAAGTTGTCAACCAAATTTGAAAGTGAGCCTTATGAAATCATTGAAAAGAAGGGCAATAGTGTTGTGGTACAGTCACCTGAGAAAGTTCAATACCAGAGGAACGTCACAGAAGTAAAGAAGTTTACCCCCAGAGATGAACAATGTGTTGACAGTGATCATCAGTTTGAGTTACAAGAGGACAATGAATTAGAGCAGAGGCCGCAACGGGATAGGCATCCCCCAGATCGCTATGGTGAATGGGAGTAACCCAGAAAGAAAACTGACATGATGGTAGCCTCTTACAATGGAGATAAAGACATAGCTATGTAAAGCAAAAAAAAAACAAAAAACTCTGGACATAGTTGCAGTTGCGTTGATCGTATGATCTAGTTTAAGATTAAGTTTTTCTTTTTTTTTCTGTTAAGAAAAGAAGGGATGTTGTGTCGGTCACATGACCTGAGGAGGTAATGACACGTGGAGCGACGAGCGAGAGAGGTTGATTGAATTTGTTTGTTATCAGTTATCTTATATGTGATTAAAGAGACGTAGTTACGGACAGAATACAACAGTAGGCGACGAAACAAGATTCGGTGACTAATAGACTATATTTACAGGCGCTCTGCTTCCGAAAATTATCTTGATACAGATCTTGTTCGGGAAATAGGTGGCTAATTCGTATCAAAGAGGAAAACAAAAAAATCTGCCCTTTGACATTGCTGTAGAATGTCTACCAGTACGTATGTATTTATATATTGTTATTAAAACCTACAAAATTTTTTCAATTTTTGCCGGAGGCTTAGTCCAGTCATAACTATGGTCCAGATAGGTTTTAAACGATTTTATCTTTTGCGGCTCTTGTTCTCCCTTGTCCTGGTGTACAATTATTTACTGTTCATTCTCACTGAGAGAATGCGTGACACTTCCGTTCTAAGTCACATGTATCAGATTTGGCGGGAAACTCAGTTTTACAGTCAACATGGCGTTCAAGCTGCCATCCTTTGGTTTGCTTGGGCGTCCTACAATTGGAAAGCAACGTTCAGTTTTGGACGGCTGTAAGCCTGTCTTTGCTTTACTCTAGCAAGACAATTTTCGGTAGCAGAGCGCCTAAAGAAATTCTCTGCGAACCTTGTTTCGCTTCGTTTAGCAAAATACCATAAGCCGGGAGTTATTGGTATTTTGCGAAACAAGGCAGCTAGCGAGAAAAGTTTTCGTAGAGAGGAAATAATTTCTTGTCGCGTCTGAAAGTCTGTCTTTGCTTTATCTAGCAAGACAATTTTCGGGAGCAGAGCGCCTAAAGAAATTGTTTGCGAACCTTGTTTCGCTTCGTTTCGCAAAATACCGTAAGCGGCCGTTATTGGTATTTTGCGAAACAAGGCATCTAGCGAGAACAGTTTGCGAAGAGAGGGAATAATTTCTTGTTGCGTCCGTAAGCCTGTCTTTACTTTATCTAGTAAGACAACTTTCGGGAGCAGAGCGCCTAAAGAAATTGTCTGCGAACTTTGTTTCGTTTTGTATTTTGTTTCGCTTCGTTTCGTTTCGCAAATTACCGTAAGCCCGGAATAGGCTGTAAGTACCATTGAAGTGCTCAAGTGATCGTAGAAAACCTGCAGAGCTAATCGAAAATAGGTTATCCACTACCCTAGTGGTCAGTTCAATTGGCAGACCCCGAAGCAAATGAAGACTCCCTCCTTAAGTCTACGTGTAGCAGGTAAACTTTTCTTTCGAGTCATTATATCTTTCTCTTACACACCAATTGCTGTTATTCCTGATGTCTATTTCTTTGATAGCACACTTTTACAACAAGTAAAAGAGAGAATGCCGTCACTGAGAACGCAGAACCATCATTACCGTCGTTACATCCCGAATTTTGCCAAAATTGCCAAGCCGATTTATGAACTGTTGAATAATATCAAGGAAGGTATGAGGATGGAAGAGGGTGGGGTCAGTCAATTGGATGGGGGTGGGGGGGGGGGGGGGAGGAGGATGAAATTTATAGAGGTAGAATTTAACAGGGTAGAAAAACAGGAGAACTAAGTATAAAGAGCAAATAATGGTTCTTGGCTGGGAGAGAATGACATAGACTCCAAATGGTGATTTTATGAAAAAGTAGCAAAACTTTTCAAGTTGCTTAAACAAAACTAATTTTAGCTCCCAGGCAGTCAGCCATCTGAAACTGTTACTAAAATCTCTAATTTTATTTTCTACAGCATGAATGACTGAAAAATACAAAATGAGTTTTTTTCTTCCTTTCTCTCTCTCATTTCACAGAGCCACTCTTACCATGGTCCTAACTTAAATAAATGTAATCAATCATATCATTTGAAACAAACAATGACCACAACTTAATTAAATTGTGCTATCACTGCTCAGAAACAAAGCAAGCAGAAGTGACAGAGCATTTTGACAGAATTCAAGGCTTGTTTCTTATAATCAGACTGATCAAAAATGCAGACTGAAGTGACTTTAGCAACAGCTATAACAGTTATTTGTGCTGGCATGATTGGTCTAAATGCATAACATAAAATGAGTATACCTCATATAGAGCTGGGGGAATATCCAAGGTTGTGATCAATTAAATTTCTTGCTTAGATGCAATAGGTCTAAGCCCATCAGGTAACTGATTTTCCCCAGGAGCTTAAACTGGGGGATACCCTTAGATATCATCCGAGTGTTCCCCAATTTTCAAACCTTGCATCCATTATGACAAATCTTCTTTTAAAATTTCAAGGTGAGAGAGAGTTTTCTGTTATTACAAAAGAAGGGAAATATTTGTTCCTCAAGTCCTACCAGAGAAAACTCTTAAACATCCTGCACAGTAACAGTAAGCTGATCACAAACATTTTTTTACATGGCTTGCAAATATTTGAAGGATAATAAACATGATAGCCTCTATTTTGCACAAAAATATGCTTGTATATTTGTTCTAGGACACAATGTGTTCATTAAAGCTCACAGTTTTCCTCCAGCTTTACTCTCACAAAGCTGTTCATATCTTGGAACTGATAATTGTCTGTAGATATGTATCTGTGCATATTATTCACGTCAATTAGAGGCTACTGTTTAAATGTAACACCATCAAGAAAGTCACTATGCTTCTTCCCCCATTTTACCAGTGCAAAAAATATCACAAAATAAATGTCTGTAGTTTCCTCATTTTTCTAGACATCACTATTCCACTAACTCTGAAACATGTTATGACAGCCACAATACTTTTTCTTAGATGGCACAATGGGACATAAATGTTGAACATTCGGATCATTTCCAATCTGGAACTGTTATAGTCTAAAAAGCAATAAATATCTTTTGTCCTTTTCAGTCAAATTTGGTTGTGTTGGTAAGTAATGTCTTTCCTCAACAGAGGTTTAGAAATGTCTACATCAAAGGGAGAGGACAAATTAAGATACTTCTACAGCCAAGTGGACCATCCTTTTCTCTGATTTTCTTAAATTAGTAGCAAGAGAAAATGTGCTCTGACTCATAAATTAATTCTTTTACCACAGACAATAAACTCCTTAAGTATATAGGAAAAAACTTTGTCCAATTTGGATAAGACCTGAAAGACAAACCAACCCAAGAGGCTGGCAATTTTGTAAAAAAAAAAAAGAGTTAAAATTTGTAAATTAAGTACACCTGTGTCTAGCAAATCAAAAGTCTGTGTGATTTGTTCAATGCACCAACACTTCTTTATTGCATTTAAAATTTTCATCCAAATGTGTCATTTTTTTCTTCATGAAATCTTGTCTTCAGATGTGCAACATAATTCAACTATGCTTGTTTCCCTAATTGCAATAACCTAAAAATATTTGAATTCTCAAAATAGAAAGAGAAAAAAACTAACAAAAATAGTATTTTACATTTGTCCACAATGCCAATTTTTTCATGAATCTCCTTGAATAGAATATTTATAGCTATTCGGTGCTAATTTGTAGCTCTTCTTTTCTTGTCACTTGGCACAGAGATGTCTAAACTGAGTAGCAAGATCTCAACACATACTTTTTCTGGAGTAGTTTAGCAGGAGTGTATAGCAGCAGCAATCAAGCTGTGTGTGCAGCCCACTACAAGTCCATTGCAAAATGAAGGGTGTGTAACTATTACATTGAACATGCATGTTGTTTTTGTTTCTATCATTGGTGCATGCATTTTTTTAATTGAATGTGCTGCCTTTTGCAATGGAATGCATGCACAGATCAATCGTGGATGTTACAAGGAGCTTCTGCTGAACACTTTACTTAAAGTATTTACTGTGAGCACCATTCTGTAAGGACCAAGCTTTTTTACTTTCCCCAGTCTTTCTTGAACCACATCTGTGTTGTTTCCATTAAATTTTGTCATGGGCTAACAAACTTGGTTCGCAGACAACTTGAACGCTATCTGAACTGTGATCCATTTTACCACAACTCCAAAAAAAAACCGAAAACCTCTAACTTGTTTTCCTGGCAATCTCTGAAAAATTTATCTAACATCTTAGAGCATCAAAGCTGTGAGGCCCATAATGACTGCCTAAGATACTTTCAATTGGCAGCCAAGAAGTTGTCACAAGAACACAATTTTAAGTAATTGTTGTGTTGCAATGCTTCATTGCCATCTTGGAGTGCTTAAATGATAACACAACAAGACTTTTTATGATCTCCCACTTCTGGAGCACCAGCAGGTTGTTTGAATTTACGCCTGGGTTCTTCTACGCTGTTATTAGTTACATTGTTTGTGTCAATTATATTACTCATGGGAACTGTTTCAGAAGAGACATGCAGTGTTGCTGGAGTATCATTCTGCTGTTGCAGTTGAGGTATCCGTGGATTGGGTGTGTACTTGGCATTTTTAGCATCAGAAGACAGTCTGACATCTGATGGTGAAATTACTTTTGACTCCTTGATATCCTTTGCTGAACAAACAAATGAACACAAAAGTTTTACAAATTCAAATAATACCAACTAGACATGTATATTCACTGGAACTTTAAACTGCATTAGCATCTCATCCACATTAAGAATCATGGGCTAGGAGTGGTAGCCTTGATAGTTTTGTCACTTTTGATGGTATTTAGGCATACATGAATAAGACAGGATAACTAGACAAATAAGCATCACTTTTCTGAAAGCTGAGAACATATATCAACCTACCTAACTGTTGCAAAGCAGTATCTGAAATTTCCCGAGAATCTCTTGACTTCCTTTTGGAAAATGAATCTTGGTAGCCTGATGTATCAGAAAATGGCACCTGGGTCCTACTGCCTGTACTTCCAGATGATCTTGGTACTGGAGGAGCAGCTCTTGTCTTTGTGGATTTAGGCATAGATGTGACAGTCTGTGCTGTTGAATTAGAGTTGGCACTAAGCTCTGATGAAGTTTTGCTTGCAGGAGTCCTTTCGACCTTGGATGCAACAACTCCCTGACTAGTGTGATTAATGTTTACCATGTTATTCTCTTTTGTAGCTTGTTGTATTCTTGGATCCACCGGAAGTTGACGGCGACCTGAAGGTGGCTGTGAAGGAACTGCTATTTTCTCTGAGGGCTTGGAGTTTGTTTTATCTTGTAATACATGCTCTTTTGAATCATTTTGGCTATTGTGTTGAATCTTTGTTGTATCAGTGCCCTGTCCTGGCACAGTTGCCTCTCTCCCTTTTGGAAGAAGTTCTCTAGATCTTTCACTTTTGAGATGTTCAATGTGATTCTCTGTGCTAGATAGAGTTTTGTTCCCCTTTTCATTATTTCCTTGTTCTACAACTTTCACATTGATAGTATTTGTCACAACTGTCTCTTTCACTTCTGAAGTTCTTTTGTATTTCACTGTTGTTGAATTTTCAGTGACCTCTTTCCCATAAGTACCAGCACTTCTCTCGTCAACCTCTGGTCTTGCTGGTGAAGGAGATTCTTTTTTAGGTAGAGTGGTATCTTCTATACTCAAGTTCAATTGATTTGATCCATAATCTGTCTTCTTGTCCTTCTGATTAAAAAAAAGACCACATTTGTCACTGAGCAGTAATGTCACTAAACTTAACCCTAATCTAGCACTAACCCTAACCTAACCCTAACCCTAACTAATACTAACCCTAATATAACTCTAACCCTAACTATAACCAAAACTCTAATATGACATTAGCAATTTAACCCTAAACCCTAAATGCTTTGCCCCCTCTTTCTAATAGTTACTCTTATATAATATTTTAACTTCATTTGATTTTGATTTTATTTGATTTTGATTCTATTTTTTATTTTAATAACATATAACATATAACATATATTTTTTACAATTTAAAATTGAGTTTAGGAGCATGCTGTTGTTACAGAAGTCGCTCCCTCAATTTTAACACCTAACTTTTATGTTCATTTTACACACTCATCCCCACCCTTGCATACGCTTTGTTCCTTTTTTACCCACTGATCACGTGATTGCTCATCAGTGGAGTGGGAACCCACTTTCATGGGATCCCATACATCAACACCAAGGGAAGCCACAAAGGTTGCTAGTGAAACTACTGATTAATATATTTAATACTATACAAACTCACACAAACATCAAACTTCCAGGTGCGTAGCGTCCTATACTAATATACGCACATGGGTACTCGAGGTAACCAGAAAATTTTGAAATTTTTAGCAATTGCTTCTATTTTTAACATTTTACTTGTACGCAACAAAGATTTCGTGATGAAAACACCACTTTGATTAAATTCTAAAAACAAAAGCTATACCATGTTCTAACTTTGTTCTTTGCTTGTATTCATACAAACTATTTCGAACAAGAAATAAAGAATGCAGTATTTTTCGCTCAGTTTACTTAGGTTTCTAGATCATATGTACTTGTGCGTACTTGAAATAATGACCACACTACGCGCCTGACTTCATGGCAGTGTTCTCAATACATTTTCCATGGTACTGGCAAAGACGCTTTGTTTATTAATCAAATTCTTCTTAGCTTGATCTTCCCTTTGTTTGCATGACTTTAAATCAATGTTTGATTTATCCATAATACTGTAATTGTGACAACTGTTATTTAAAATTGGATTATTGGATAATGCATTTCAAGAGTTTTCATAGGCTCAGCCATCATGGGTTAAGAACAATTATACCATGTGTGTGCATGAAGACAAGTTAAACCAAAAATGGTTTTGTTCATTGTAACATTTGGCTAGTTCTTCCAAACTAAAACTGGGAAGATTTATCAATATTTTTGGGTGTTTAATAAATTAACAATTATTCCACTTGCACTTGTTGGATATGAGACAGTTATAGCCCACTTGGCCACAAAGGCCAATGCATGCAAGTGGAATAATTGGTAGTCACTCTCAGAGATTAAAAGATTCATACTAGGTAGGTGGTTTTCATTCAATCTAAAGGGGGTAAAATAATTTCTAAAGATACTGTGGTACTGCAATGGTGAGGTTATTAACAAGATAATTTTAGTTTTATCAACTGAATTGATCAAACCAACTATTTCACTCCATCTCCCTGTTGAAATTTCCTATAATTCTCAGAGGCACAATCAGCCCAAACTATCATATAACCTTGACTCCACTCTAATTTTATTTCTCATATTTCTTTTGAATAAACTGAGCTGAATTACCGCAATGAGGAAGGCCAGTTCAGGATGTTGTCGAAGAATTGCTTCTGCCTTGGCTTCATTCTGAGAAATGGAAATTTTTTCTTTGAGACTGGATCGTTTGACAGACAACCTACAAAATCAGGAAAAGTATTATTTAATTTAACAATGAATGAATATCAATTTCATAAGAAAGAAATGATTTTGAAATATAATTAACCCTTCAACTCCTTGAAGTGATTAACATGCAACTTCTCCCTATAATATCCATACATTGTTCAGTAAACAGGTAATGAGAATACTCAAACTTATTAAGGTAGAAGTTTTTATCTTGATTGAACACCAAATTCTCATAACCAATTTAATAGGAAAAGTGTGACAGCTAGAGGGGAGAATTAACAATCAGATCTTGGGAGTTTAAGGGTTAACATGCATTTGTTCCCACCCAAAAACTCATGTAAAATAGTACATAACAATGTCACTACTTGTGCTCAATATAACTGCAGGGGTTTCATTAATTTTTTCAGTAGGAGGGCAACTGGTTTTCACAGGCGGGCAAAACTTTTTGAACTAAACTTCTTTATAAGATAAACCTTCCTCCAGATTGTTAAACCAGGTGGGCAAAACCGTCCTTACAACCGGTCAATTTGGCCAGTGCCCGGCCCTTAATGAAACCCCTGTAACTGCATAGTTTCAGCTTCTTGCTGAGTGTTTGGTAATGAGAAGAAACACCCTATCCTGTACATGACTTACGATCTTGAGTTGTTTCTTTTTCTCCTCTTATTTTTCACTTTAAACTTGTTTGTCTTCATTTTGCCCTTAAGATCAATGATGAACTGCCGCATGTCAGCATCATCACATAGATCTAATGTGTCAGAGAATAGATTGCCAATTAGACTATTAACAAACAAAGAATGAAAAAATGGCAAAATTACAACCAGTATGTTGCTAACCTAATGGAGTTTCCCCATGAGGTGTCTTGCTTTCTAGATCAGATCCATGCTCTACGAGTAGTTCAATTGCTTTTTCCTAAAGATAGAGGACAAAAGCAGAAATTTGATAGTAACCTTTGTGTGTTGAGCACAACAGAGGAAATTTCTCTTTGTACAACTGCAGGGTTGCAACTAAGAAATTGGGCTGCTGGCTGAAATTTCAAGTGAGGTGACTCAAAGATAGCATTCAAAATACATATGATTGTAAGTGCATACCATGAAAAGAACCTGTTGTGCTTTACCAAACCATTGTCAGCCAAAAATGCAACTGACAATCACCACTTTTTCATTTAGTAAATTTTCCCAACGGCAACCATTAAGCAACAACCCTGAAACAGCCCTTTTGAAAAAATAGCAAACAATTGGTTCACACATCATCAACTGCATTTTCATTAAGATATGAGGAAGTTTGAGAGGATTCACTAGAAGTAAGAATTTCTCTCGACTACACCTCAGCCAACTCTTAAGCATCTTTGGTGCTCTCCAGCTTCTCACACGCTCCAAATCTCAATGAGCCCGAGCTCAAACATGAGTCAGTTGTTAACTGATGAGAACAAATTGCTTTCAACTCATGTGTCTCACAAGATGAAACCAAAATATTTACATTTCCCCAGCAGGCTGCAGCATGAATAGGTTTCCACCCATCCCTGTCCACGACATCTACATCTGCATCGTTCTCAAGTAAGAATTCTAACACTTCTTCATAGGCATTAGCTGCTGCAACATGTAGCTGCAAGTAAAATGAATTATAATCATCATACTGTCATGACATTTGATAATAAAATTATAACTAGTATGGGTAAGAACAGTTATGCATGTCAAAGTGAATCGTTTGAGCTTAAGAGTTCAACCAGTCCAGGTGATGGTCCCAGCGAGGGTAGTTTGATAAAGGGCAGTTATCTTAAACTCCCAAAAGTGATTATGCTGTTACTTCTCCCTACAATATCCATACATTATCCAGCAAACAGGTAATGAGAATACTCAAGCTTATCAGGTAGAAGTTGTTCTCTTAATTACACACCAAACTCTTGTAACTAATTTACATGAAAAAAATGTTTTTAACAGAGGAAGACATTGTCAAGTTTTGTAACCGAAGTTTAATCTCAACAGGAAATATGCTTATTTCACTGAGAATTTAAATAACCAATGTACGAAACCTACAGCTGTTGCGCCTTGCATATCCTTGATTTCCAGGTCTCTTTTCTTTTCAATTGCATCTTTAATATCTTCAAGCATCCGTTTCTCTCTTAAGAGAGCAAGTTCATTGATCTTATCTTCATTAAATCCTGAAATTTTGATAAGTGTATCATGCTGTTAAACTTGTGGTAGAGTCATGTGAACACTAACCCTAAATTTGTTACTTCAGGTTATCATTTGATGATTAGTAGGCAGAGGGATATGGCCAGCTGTCAGACCATTTTTGCTATCTAGTCTTTGGACCAAAAATTTTCTAATATTGAGACTTGTCATTTTAAGAAATATTTTTTTGGTAAATCTGAATAGTTTGTCAGTCAAATGTTCTCAGTATGTTTTGTAAAGACTAACGGGCTGATGCATGTTTTTGATTTAGTTCATGATAAAAATAGCTCACCATATTTGTTCATCTCTTCATGTAAGAACTTCTTCAAGTCATCATCTTCTTCAACCAAATCAACAGGCAAGTTTCCATCAGCATTGATAGAAACAACATCAGCACCATTTTCAACTAAATACTGGACCATCGAATAGTTTTCACATGCTGCTGAAGCATGTAAAGGTGTCCACAATTCACGGTCTTCTGCATCAATATTGGCACCATAACCCACAAGAAGTTCTGCTATCTCATCACACTCATCAATGCAAGCCTTGTAAAATTGTACAAAAAAAAATTCATCACAATATGGACAATGATTTATTTTATGGACTTCCTATTAGTTTTTGTTTTCAAATCAAGTAACTTGGTAAAAACACATATTTTGTCCGACAATGAATTAATGGACAGTCAATCAAGTACTTGTAATTCAAAACAAGAAAACATTAATTGCATTTTGTCAAAATCATTTTTATTTTCTAAAGAGCTGGAGGGTTGAGACATAAATTCTACAAAACAAACATCAACTGTCACTTTCCAACCTCCTGTATGACACAAAAAATCTTAAGGTACACATATTACATTTACTTGGTGCTTTTGATAGTTAATTATCGCCACTGTCTTTGATAAGCACATATGTAGAATACTGGAGACACCACCTAGCCAGTTGAACCAAATACAGTTATGAGGCGAATTTCTCTGAGCAAGGCAAGAAAAATTTCTTTGGTAACACTATAACGCAAGCTATGATTGACATAAAAAAAGCCAATTTAAGCTACAAGATGCAAGAAACCTTGAGTCAGAGGTCATATCTCTTGGGTTTATTATTGCCCAAAAATATCAAGAGTTCTTATCTAGTCGACGTCTGGTCAACATTGAAAGAAGAATTTTTTAAAATTGCACTGTCTCGTGTAAACACCTCTAGATCACCCTAATCAGCAAACAAATTAAACAATGAAATTCCAGCTGAGCATAGACACACAAAATGGCTTCATAGTTAGAAATCTAAGCGAAATAATTCTTTGTTACAGAAAAAAAGCACTGATACTAAGAAAGCTGCCTTGAAATTTCCACCAAGACAGAGGTTAGGCTCTCAAAGTACAGTAATATTGAAAACTGAGATAAAAAAAATCTGAATAAACGAAAAAGCCACGGCTCAGTAATTTGTCGTAATTACTTTTTACGTCAATCAGCCAAATATTCAAATTTAATCTGAATCATACTTCTAAAAGTCGTCGTAATGTAATCAGAAATTAAAATTAGGTTAATCCTACGAGCCACCAACCGGAAACCCCGACTAAAAATGATTTGATCGTGTTTTGAAAGAAATAAAGTGCTTTTTGCTTCGCCTAGGTCAATCAATTTCATGCCATCTCCAATGTGTGTCATATTTATCAAAAACGTCCAAATAAATTCATCAATTCATGTCTTACATTACAAAAGTGTACACTAGATAGCGAGACAATATATTGTACAAAAGAAAACAGAGAAACTCTAACTCATCAATATATACGAGGAAAATTAATTTCTAGTGAATGTTATGTTCCAACACGATTTGGCTCAATTGTAAAACAAACATCAATTTTCTGATAGCGAACAAAAATAAACACAAACACAGTTTGAAGATTAGTTGTCAAATATTGCACCCAATCAAGTTCCAAAGCTTCTAAACAAGATCTTTACGTTATTAGAGCCGCATATTCATAATGATAGATCGTGCATGGAACTTCATAAACTCTTACTTGATGTAACGCAGTTAGTCCGTCGTCGTTAGCTAAGTTTGGGTCAACTCCATAATCAAGCATCCTTTTCACTGGATAAGAAACATCAATAATTTAAAATTTCACTATATAAGGAGAATCTGAAGACATAACTACGATCGACAAACAAAACTTCAGGGTGCAAAAGCTAGGCTGTACCAACCTTCATCGCAATCGCCTCGAGAAGCGGCTTCCAAAAGGATAATTCTAGCTTCGAATTTCACTGGTCTTGCTCGTTGAGGTTTCTTTTTAGGTGGTGGTGGACCATATTCTTTATCTTTCTCTCTTTCCCATCGTCTCAGTTGTTGAGATCGTCGCTTCTTTGCGAGTTCTAGGCGATCTTGCACGGAAAGTTTCTCGACCTTCGGAATTTCACTCACAAGTTCTAAATGATCCGCCATTACAAAGCGCGTGTGACAACACCGAAATTGACACCACGCGTAAAATCACCGCGTTTGTTACAGTAACATTTGCGCCATTGATCTCCACCGTTTCGGCCAAATCCGTCCGAGAATTTTTGCGACCTTTCAGAAGAAGTGTGTTGTCTGGAAAGTTTATGCAAATCTTGTGTTTGGTTTAGAGGCGAGCCATCATAATGTATTCCACCTGCCATATAAGGAGAGAGGATGAAGGCGATTCACAATTACCTTTCTAGCTACTTCCGGTTTTTTTGTAATTTCCTGTTAGGTTACTAAATTTTCGAGATGTTTCTATGCCCGTCAGATTTCTATGATGTCTAACCCTCACAGTGGGTAATAAAGCTTACTTCTACTTTAAGCGAAAAATGTTCAAGGAAACAACTGAAATTACACAAGTGATTTTACGGGCGATGTTTAGAATTGTCACCATCCATCTCTCAGGTAAGATCTTTCTTTGACTCACAGAGTTTTTACTTTCACTTACTCCTTATACTTTTCATTTCCATATTTTAGAAACCTATTTATGGGACAATTTTGGCGAAACACTCTCTAATTGGTGTGTTCTCAAAAATACTTCAATAGAATATCTGTAAACCCCCCAAAAACCTCGTGTTTTTCTAAACCGGAATCTGTCTGCTGCATTTCCTATTTTCTAGGAAAGAGAAACCGTCATAATAATCACATATAGGGTTATCAAAAACAAAAGCAAACAAACAAGAAACGACACAAAACGGTGACTTCCTTCCCAAGGTTTAACCGGAAGCTCCTATCTCATCAAACGTAATCATGCTTGCGTTACAGTACTTGCGTGACTTAAAAAATCCAGAATCATGTTCTCAAAGATTTTCAAAGATCAGTTAGCCGAGAGAAGAAGTTACATCCTGTTACTGCAGACTTTTTGAACGAAAAAAACGGTAGTAAAGCCGCTAAGATATATGTCGCTGGAGCAGAACTCAACTCAATCAGAGAACGCTTGAATGGAAGTAAAAAGAAACAATACGCGTTTGTTTTGAAAGTGGAGTGGTCCGGCGGCTCGAGTTGTAACATCTGGCGGAGCTACAATTATTTCTTTGAGTTTCAATGCAGGTTATTGGATTCTTTTCCTGCGGAAGCCGGCTCAGTTAGAGGATTTGCAAGGATTATTCCCTACCTCCCAGGTGTGGCTATAACATAAGGCAAGTGAGCAGCCAAAAGGGGTCACAATTTGTTGTTTGGTTTATCTATACGTTTTTACATACAGGCGTCTTATGAGGCAACAAATTTTGATAGCATGTATCACATTATTTCCGACCACATGATAGCCACTGACATGATGACTCGACAGCCGTGACCATTGGTTTGGAATAGCTGTTGACCCTCAGGTAACACACCCGATTATTTTTAGTTCGGATAAACCCAAACAGTTCCGAGAGGACACGGACATGTTTTCACGTGACGCTAACTAGGTGTACGAAATCTCTAAAATTAGCCACTGATGAGGGAAATTGATAATATTTTAATGTAAATTATTTCCTTTCACATTATAATGTCTATAATGTAACTAGAGCTCGCGTGTGTGGAAATACTCTATGGTACAGTGATAAATGTTAAATTTAGAAATGATTCAATGGGCACATTTCCGTGACATATTGTCGCGAAGGGTTACTACCAAGAAGTTGGACGTGTGGGAGCATTTTAATTGAGATAGACCTATTTTTTTACTTTTAGGGAGAAAAATCTTGAGGAAAAATGACTTAGCTCCTGCAGAAGAACGAAGATCGGACATAGAAAGTTACGTTAAAATTTTGATCAAACTTCCACCGAAGATTTCACAGAGCAGTGTGTTCTTTTGCCAAAGAAGGGGCACAGATCCAGAACGGTATCTGCAATTCCCCCAAAGAATTGATAGACTAAGTGGTGATGAAGAGACATGCACTTCATTCAGTGACGTTTCTAGTAACCAGGAAGGGAAGAATACACGACAAACCAATGATTTGCTCAAAACTAACCAAGGAAAAGAAGACTACGCCGAAGTTAGCTACACAAATCTCACATTCGAGGCATCGGGAAGTATGGAAAGAGAGGGGCCAGTCAAAAGCTAGGTACCCTGGTAATTACTACTCCATAAATGCTACAAGTTCCATATAATTCCAAAGGTCAACACATTTTACTTACTAATAAAATGTTTGAGATGGATAACAGAGAGAGAGGGAGAGAGAGAGAGAAAGTACAGGGACCACACAGCAGTCTCAGTAGTCAGGGAAACAGCTGCCTGTTTCCAGGTTTCCACTTTCCCCTTGTTTTTAATTACTGAAAGCCTAGCACAGGCTGATTAACAAATAATCATATTCACAACGTTCAATCAGTTTTAGTATGTTCTTTTCAAAATGAATGTTAGCCACTTCCAGCCCATTTTGAAGCTGTCCAATCTGTCATTCCCAATACTACATTAGTTAATGCAGCTGTCGGTAAATTTGATCCATACAGGATTAATTTTATCTCAGTAAATTTGATCTGTACAGGATCAATTTTATCTTCGTACCTGTGTTGCATATGACATTATGAAGAAGAAATAGAGGACAAGATTGTTGAATAACAAGTTGAGAAAAAGGTCCCTCTGGGATTATCACAGTTTGTTTAGTAATAATGGAAAACATTTAGCGCATTAAATAGGGAATTACAGTGACTTTAAAATAAATTCCTTTATTTGGTTCCCAAGAGTCTGACAGGAAAATAAACAGAAAATTTGTTCTAATCATAATAATTGCAGTTCAACGTCTATTGACTATAATAAAAAGAAATTATATACAAATGACTCACAGGTCATTTTTGTTTGGGTGAGTTTTTTTGGCATCAAAACTATACAGTTAATGTTGACCATAACTAGAATCAAGCAATAAAATGACACAAGAATGAGAAGCAAACTTTAAAGGAAATATCTCAATGAAGTTTGAATTTAGAGTCTATTATGTGAACCAAGTAGCATGAAATTGAGGTGAAATTAATTTTGCAGCTTGGTGACATTTTAGTCCTTTGTAGCCACAAATTTTTGTGCTTCAAGAAAACTGAAATTTCAGCTAGGAACTTATGTTTGTGATTTTAAATCCAGGCAGTAGATTCCATGGAAAGAAATATTATATGTTCATATTTTCAAACTTGTCAAGTTGTTCATAGGGAAACTACATATTTATAGTGGATTCATGAACAGATAGTTTGTAAAGTTCTGCTATGAAGAATAGAGTGACACTTTGTTTGTAAGTGAAGTTTTTCATTTGACTTGTTCTCATAAATTTCAAAGTATTTCAATTTTTGAGAACAAGTTTTCAGCAGAACAAGGACACCCTTAAAATTTTCATGCTACAAAGCCATAAAACATTACCTTTAATGAATGACACTCCTTAAAATAATAGTTTTATAAGAAAGAAATTTCCAGAAAGGTAAGAAGACAAAAAAAATGAATGAGTATGGGTATAGATGGTATACTTCACTAAACAAGAATTTCCAATGGCAAACTTGAAAATATTTGGATAGATTTTTAAGGTTGCAAAAGAAATGATTTCCTGAACAAGGAATTAGAATTTTGTTTAATATTTAATTGTCAATAAAATGTGTTTACTCTATTCCCAGTGGGCATTTCCCAAACCACCCATTAACAGTAACCATATGTAATCTATGTGAAAAAAAAAAACATAAATTGAATTGCTTATAAGAGCTTTTCCAGTAGAAAGAAATTTGAATTACAAAGACTTTCCAAAGCACTCATACCTAATAATTAACAATACTTATCATTCTCCTAATTCATGCCCTGGCTTAACAGAATGAAACATGGTAATTACATCCATTAACACATCTGACTACAATAAAACACTCTCAATGTAACTTACATCACCTGATTTGACAGTGTCATGTGGTTTATGATTCTGAGCATTGATTTTGTTACTTGAAATAGTTTCTGCAGTGATTTATATTTCCAGATCTAGTCAAGTTTGTGTTATTTCTACTTGATGATATAAAAAAAGCAGTACATAAAGCCATTGTATTCTTTGGTGCAGGTGGCAATTTAATGTTTGTAATAACTTATCCATACCACAATGAAAGCCAAATGCATTTATTATTTTTAATAGCTTGCCAGTTCATATTTTGTCTAATTTAACATCAGTTTAATTTTCAAGGGATTTCACAAAACACAACACATTCTCCTAATACGAAGAGAAAAATAACAGTGCTATGTGAACCGCAATACGGATTCAACAAAATGGAAGAAAATGAACTGTCACTGAAATGCCATGGTATATTTACATATTAATGGCTGGTTGCTTTATGACCAGAAAATTTTGCCTATTCATTGTTAGAACTTTACTTGGGTATAACTTTTTACATTCTGTTTTTAATTGAGCACACATTAAAAGGTTGCACTTTTAGAGAAACAAAAGGCTTACGGTAAATGAAACTTTTGTTCAATGCCTTTTCCACCACTGAATTCCCAATTGATCCACTTCCTCTACATAGAATTCATCAAAAAAATCTCCTTGTAACCCAACTTGAAAATGTGGTGTGCCATGAGGCGTGAGTTGGTTCAAAATGTGTAAATGAGACATGATTTTTCTGTTTTTCAGCATTCACCATTCAGTCATGAGTTGTTCGTTAAAAATAAAGGAATTTATGAATCACTAGAAAACCTCATCCAATTGACAATTATTTAATTCTGAGTGATTCAATGAGCACAAACTTCATTTAAAATCAGCCTGATGTAGAATGTATGTTACTGACCAGCAAACAACAACAGCGATTTAGAGAGAAATTTTGTGAATTGAAAATAAGCCGTTCTTGATTCAGTAGGATCCATTAGAGATACCGCCTCTGGATTGACCACAAAATTTCTAACACCTCTAACCTTCTGATTTCGGTGGTGTTACCCAGCCATATTTCTCATGCGTCTTCACTAATCGTTTATAGGCAGATTCTGCCTCTTTCTTAGAGAATGCCTTTTTAGTTGATCGGTCGATGCGTCCTTGACCTTTCACAACGGCAGCAGAGAACTGCAACACTATTGCCTCTACTGTGTATGCACTGCTCCATCCTTTGGGAGTTAATAACTCCATACAGATCGCCCCACCATCTAAAACGAAGCCTCCTTCGATTCGCGGTGCAGAAACTCGCATGAACGGAGGCGCGAAGGGAAAATTATCGGGAAATGTAATATTCAATAGAATGAACTTGGTTCCGGTTTCAACCATATCCCTATAAAGCAAACTATCTGTGTCGATTTTGTATAATTTCACATTCCATTCGTAAAGATTATCTTCCACTAGTTCTGCTGAAAACAATTTGTTGTCACAACGCACAGTTACATCGTGAAATTCTTTCATGAGTCGCTTTGCTCGGACCCTTTGAGCATGAGAGGAAGACATTTCATTTACATCATTTGTTTTCACACCATTACTCCCTGTGGTTTTCGCCGGCAAAGAATTCAGGTGTCTTGTTTCTGTATTGCTCTCTTGAGTTAGATTGCTAAATTCCCCATCCTTTCTTTCGTTCTTAAGGTCTGAGTTTCCCTTTGATTTACACCCATTCTTGTCGCTACCCTCTCCATTGCGTGATTCACGTCTAACCAGTTTTCGAAAAACGGACGCCATTTTGATATAAGTCCGCGAGCAAAATTCGAAGAGGACAAAACAAACACCCGCTCCTGGCAATTATAGGCGCTCGGAACAAAACAATCGTAGAATTGACTAAGTTGTACTTCACTCTGGAGCTAAAATCTAATTGATTCCTGTAGTGACATTGAAAATAAACACAAAAGTGAAGACACCGCATACATCGTCAGAGACCCCCCGATTTTCGTCAACAATAAACGTCGTGCAGTGGAGCATAAAAGAATTGTGGGAATTTCAGACGCTCCCAAATCAAAGCGAGGCTTGTTCAGCGTTGGACTGAGTACCATTTTGAGACTAAGTGCAAAACCCGCCATTTTTGAAGACACCATTAGAAGTTTCTGAAATTGTCCTTTTCCCAAAAATATCGAAATAAGATGAACACTACTGATCACTGAAGATGGAAGTAAACCTTGAAAGAGAGCTCAAACGTGTGTTCTTAATTCTTCCTTGCTTTTTAAGCCAAACAATCGCCAAACAACTCAAAGATATGAAAACCTAATTTCATTGGCGTCTTTGCTATATCGTCAGATCTAAGTTAAAGTCCACATGTAGACAGATCGATGAGATGCAAGATTGCAGGTTTTGATCTGTTCGTGACTTTTTTGTCATTTCCTTTTTTTCAGAGCTCAAGAAGAGAAAACTTAAAGCTCAGGAAAAAGGTGACCTTGCTGAGGAGGCCAAGCTCTGCAATGCTGTTGGAGAAATACTTTTTCATTATGGTGAGAACACTTGATTACGTATTGTGGGATCTTGTTACTAGAACGAATGTGATGAAACGAGGTAAAGGTTATTGAATACCTACATCAGCTATTTAATCAGGGTAAGATTTTCGCACAGCCCCATAATCCACTATGCATACAGTTCTTGGATAAAGAAAGCATCGGCGAAAAAAGTAGATTGCAATAGGATGGGGCAGTGCAGAAATCTTACCTTCCATAGGGTGAAGTATTTTCTACTTAGAGGCAAAAATGTTGATTCCAGGTTCTCAAGATTTGTGTTGAAGAATTTGACTGGAATATAATTTATTTTCTTGGACTGAAACACTCAGCCTTTGTCGGGCTGTCAGTCAGATTATTCTACACATTATTTCCTATTTAGTAATAATAAAGTCTTTATTCCATCATAGACAAAAATACATAGGTATCTAGCGTACAAAATTGCATATTTACTACAGAACTACTGTAATCTTTCCACAGTTTCTATTCAGAAAAATGTAGCAGAAGAATATTCTTAACCATTAACTCCTACAAGTGACCAGAAAGTAATTTCTCATAACAATATTGATGCATTTTTTTAGTACAAAGATTGTAAGAATAAAATATCTTATTAGACATTTTGTTGTGTAGTATTGCTGAGTATTTTTATAAGTTGTGCTGTATTTTGACAAGCCGGTAGTGCGAGTCAAAATACAAATAGCAAGTGAAAATACTCAGCAATACTACTTAACAAAATGTCTAATAAAAACACCAAACTGTTATTTCAGTGTGGGCGAATTTCGCGAATAGTTATTTACAGGGAGTGCGTGACAGAAGTATGCGAAGCAGAATGGAATTGGCGCATTATCATGTTGCTGTTTCTATTTTCTTCAATAAATGAAGAAATTTCCAGGTCGTCTAGCTGTTTTTCTTCATTTTATTCATCTAATAAACTAGGATGTATATTTGCCAGCCATTATGACTCTTCGTCGTCGGAAATATGATTCAAATTGTCCACCTTTTTTTTTTCGTAATTACAATTCAATTCTTCGCTTGCACGATGCGAGAAAACCTGTTTAACTGGTACTCTAGAGTACAAATACTGCATGATATTTGTACTCATCTATGGCATTATTTGTACTCTACGAAGTGTAGTTGGATAATAAAGAAGGATATTATGTATGTGATATTGAAAACTATTGGAATACTAAGTGAATCTTGTTTCTTTCTTTCTTCAAAGTCGTTTCTAACCTTAGACCATACTCTAGTGTATCCTTATCTCAGCCATTATAATATCGCATGGTCCTCAACCCTTCTAATTTAAACAGGATTTTCCTCCTGCTGAAACTTATGGTCAGAATTATAAGTGGAACTAAATACCTAGGTCATACTGCACTCTTGTTCTACAATTTTAATATCCTTGACATTTATAACATTAATGGTTTCCTTGTAGCTTGTTTTATGTATTCCTATCATAGTAACCTCCTTCCAAATGCTTTTGATACTCTTTTTCCTAGTCATTGTCAAATTCATAAGTACAATACACGAAACACTAGCAATTATCGTCCACATTATTGCAGAACTAATATCAAGCAGTTTACGATCTTGCACCAAGGTCCCAAGGTTTGGAATTCTCTACCTTGTGATCTTATCCTATTCCACAGATTCTCCATCTTTAAGACTTCACTTAAAAAATTCCTCATAGACAGAAAACTAAATTAAACTCTCCTATCTGTAGTTAGCAAATTTATCGTCTACATCATGCCAGGAACCCAGGTTTGATAAGCTTCTAGCTTCTAGCTTCTGCTGGGCTTTCTTATCACATTACTTATAAATGACCCTAAATTGTAATTTTATCTAGTTTAAGTGTAGATTGTTGTGTAATTATATTATTATAGTTATTATTTTAGACTGCTGTAAACAACTGTAATTTATTTTTGTAATTTATGTGTGTGTGTAAGTGGCAAATGAATAATAATGATAATAATTGATTTAATGCCAAATTCTCATTGTTAATATGATTAGGAAATGTATGGCAGACGAAAGAGAGAACTGATACAGAAATTTTAGGTGTAGGAAGGTTAATAATGATGGATAAAAGATAGCAAGAATTGAGGATGGTAGCTAGAGAACTTGCTTATCTCAGATAACTGAGATAAGCAAGGTACCGTATTGCATATCATGTGAAATAAAGTTGTGTCATTCAACTTACTTAGGATACTATGAAAAGGCTGTTAAAGAACACACAAAGGAAGTGCAGTTATCTGAAGCAAGTCAAGATACTATTGGAGCTGCTATTGCTCACAGAAAAGTAGGAGAGTGTCTGTGTGAACTCAAGAAATACAAAGACGCACTGTTTCACCAAAACTTGCATCTTGAGGTAACTGTTAGTAACAGATTGTTGCCAATAACATGGCATCACTTGATAACCAAATCTCTTTGGTGTGATGGCCAGTCACCATATTTTCTCAGGTAAACATGCTTTAGGTGCAAGAGATCCACTACTAAAATCTCCTCTCTATTCTTTTTTAACACAAAAGCTCGCTCGGTCAGCGAAAAATCTTGTTGAAGAACAGCGGGCCTTAGCAACCATTGGGCGCACGTGGCTTGTCCATTCAGATGATGCAATCAACAGTGATGAGGTGGAAGGATTTCTTCTTGAGGCACAGACTGCATTCCTGAAAAGTCTGGATGTCTGTGACAAATTACACAGAAGTGTTTCCCAAAAGGAATTGTTAGAGATGAAGTCAAGATTGTATCTCAATCTTGGTCTGATTTATGAAAACCAGAAGGATCTGAGCAGAGCCAAGAGTTTTGTTGAAAAGGCTTTGATCATTGCTAGGTAATTTCCCTCTGTACAATTTATAATTGATGAGTTACATAAATATTGTAAACTACGATAACATTGCAATGTATGAGCATAAGGAGGCCACACCATGAGATAAACTGCCACTTAGCGCAAACTGAAGGTGGCTGGTAGGGGCTTCCAGCTGTGTTTACCTAGTTACCAGTCCCTCCCCCCCTCCTCAGGTAGAATGCCAACCCCTTGGCTGATAAATCCCACAACTCAGCCTTGAGCTTTCATACCAGTAGGCTAATGGTATACAAGTGTAACATGAGTTTTAAAATATTAGAATTAAAATATCAAATAATGAGAATATTTCATTCAAGAAGTAGTGTGATGACTATTACATCAAAAGTATGAAAAAATTGCAAATTTGAGAACAAAACTTTATTTTTCAAATTAAGATCTCATTTCCTGTTCATATTCCATAATTAGCCATGTCACCCCCAGCTGTTGTCTGGGTGGGTGTTGACCACCTCCTTGTTAGCTCAATTGGTTAGAGCGCTGGTTCGTGTTGTGCGGGAGGTCGAGGGTTCGAGCCCCGGCCGGACCAATACTCATGGTCTTAAAATAACTGAGGAGAATTTGCTACCTTTCTATAATATCAATGAAATGGATAGATCTTCTAGTCTTCTCGGATAAGGATGAATGAATGGAGGTCCCATCTCTTGCCGGGTTAGGGGTAGGAGACGTTCATTTCCCAGGCACGAGATTACTGTGTGATAGATGTCCTCCCCTGGAGTGGGATGTGTGGGGGGAAAGGTGAGGTCGTTACATCGACTAAACGTGGCTGCCAGAGGCGCCTGATAATGCTGACGTCCGATCTCAACCTTGGTAACACTGTGGACCTTAGCAATTCAGCCTATGCTGCAATTAAGTTATCAAATCATTCACTTTCACTTGACATTTGTTGCAAGTGGGATTGCTTGTCTTTTTCAGTTGGTTGAGGAATTATTTGCTTTTAGGTTCTCTTGTTAGTTATGGTGGTTTCTACCAGGAAACACACAAAGAAAGGTCCATCTTAGCCCATAAGCTTTATTTTTTTCCATCTGCCATCCTTAAAACAGGCACCACAAAATGCTCTGTCTGCACCATAAGTACCACAGAATGCCATCAAATTTACTAACAAAGAAGAGTTATCAACCTCTGTGATATTCTTGTTGATAATCAACCAGTAAGCCTTTCATTAGTCCACCAAGTAAAGTCATTACCTGAATGAGTGGAGCAGTTCAGCAAACCTCTATGATGGGATGTAGGTTGATGTGTTGGGTAGTTTTTTTTTTTTTACACTTTACCATGCTGAGGCTTTATGTTCTGACATTTACAGAGATAGAGGTTTGAGGGACACTGAGTACCGCTGTCTGCTAACTATTGCTGAGGCTTTATGTTCTGACATTTACAGAGATAGAGGTTTGAGGGACACTGAGTACCGCTGTCTGCTAACTATAGGAGGTATTCGAATGAAATCTGATGAAGATGCACATGGCTTAAGATGCCTTGAACAGGCCCTACAGGTGGCTAGACAGGGAAACAACAAGTTTGATGAAGCAGATGCTTTGGCTTTGTTGGGAAAGGTAGTTTAGGAGATAGCCTGTTTTATTTACCACTTCAATTTTATTTTTAAGCTTAAACCTCACCTGGATGCATGTCCATGAGATTATCTTAATGGACCAGGAAATTTCTAATTATGACAAATGATAAGTTAGATAATCGTGGATGGACTGTTTCTGGTGTTCATGTGTAGTTTTATACCCCATCCACACCAGCAAAACATGTTTAGATACACCAGGCTCATGTATGGGTTTCAAGTAGTCACTGAATTGTATTGTACAACTTCAAAAATTGTTTACGCTTGTGTGTGAATGGGGTGTTAATAAATGATCTATTAAATAAAACAGAAAGAAATAAACCCTTTGACTTGACTTTGTCATTCATGATATACAACTGTCAGTTACAACAAGTCTGAAGTCTCCTTCCACTGCAAATAAAGTTGCACTGTAACTTGATTTAATGTGTATTCTGATTGCCTGGTTGAAGGCAGACCTGGAAGACTGCTCAGTAACAACAGTACTGTGGCACCCTACACAAAACTTCTTCATGACATCAACAAAAGGAGGCAAACTGAACTACATATATCTTATTAACCAAGCGCGAGGGCCGTACTGGGAGAATATTGGCCCGAGGTCTTGACAGTACGGACCGAGCACAAAAAAGACCGAGGGCCGATATTCTTCCAGTACGGTCCCAAACAAGCTTGGTTAATAAGAGATTTATTATACGACTGAAGTTCAAAGGGACACAAGTGCAGTATCATTCGGGACCATTCGTGACAGTGCCCAGTCCAATACTGAGAGATTATTATCCAACTACACCTAGACGAGTACAAATAACGCCATAGACGAGTACAAATATCACGCGGTATTTGTACTCATCTATTGTAGTACCGGTTAAACAGGTTTTCTCGCATCGCACAAGCGAAGAATCGGATTGTAGTTACGAAAAAAAAAAGTGGCGGACAATTTGAATCATATTTCCGACGACGAAGAGTCAGAGTGGCTGGCAAATATAGGTCCAAGTTCATTAGATGAATTGAACAAAGAAGAACAGCTTGACGACCAGAAAATTTCTTTGTTTAATGAACAAAATAGAAACAGCGACACGACAACGCTCCAATTCCGTTCCGCTTCGCACACTTCTGTCACGCACTCCCTGTAAATAAATATCCGTGAAATTCGCCCACACTGAAATAACAGTTTGGCCTGTTGGATAATAAATAACTTATTAGATGTTTTGTTGTGTAGTATCGCTGAGTATTTTTACTCGTTATTTGTATTTTGACTCGCCTTACGGGCTTGTCAAAATGTGGCACAACTCGTAAAAATACTCAGCGATACTACACAACAAAACGTCTAATAAGATATATATATTGCCCAGCAATAGAGCATTTTGATTGGTTGATTTTAGTTATTGGCCCTCTGACTGCCCAAGTCGTGTAATAAATATCTTTACTGACAGACTGAAACTGACCAAGTAGTTTTCACAAACCAAACTTGAGCTTGTTATAAGCAAAGAAGTCTGAATGTGATTTTTGTTGACAACTGCTGCTGAGGTTGTCAAAATGTCAATCACTGTCACCCATATATCACTCATTTTTGTGATCCTCCCTTATCCGGATAATTAGAGTGCAAGATCAATTTTTACCCATGGATTCAAATCATTTACAGTTGTAAATTTATCACTGATGTGTACTTTTGTTGTTTATTTATTTGTTAGGTTTTCCTCAAGCTGGGGGAGTTTTCAGCTGCTCGAAGTAATTTAAAGAAAGCATACATTATTAATAAGACCAAGAGATCTGATGATATAGAGGAATTGAAATCAAGTTTAGCCACAGGTAAAGCCAAATCAGAGCGTAGCATTTTACTCATATAGCACTTACTAAACCATAACATTCTTATCCATTCACTTGTCTTATTATTTTTTGTTGTTGTTGTAGCTATAAAAGGAATTAGATTTGAGAGGAAATGGGCAAAACTTTCAGAATTTTCTCTTGATGAACAAATTAAAATATTGGACACCCTTGGTGATCTGTACTGTCAGGCAAAGTCTTTCCACAAAGCTCTTGGTTTCTACAAGAGGGAGGTAAATTTTCCATTCAATTTCTAGCGTAGACACATTGTATTGCAAGACCATCATTGGTCTAAAAATAACAAAATTTGGATATATCAACAAAGTTGAAATGGTAAATTAGCCACCGTAATGATTACAAAAGCTGATGTTTCGAGTGTTAGCCCTTCGTCGTCGCTCCGATGAAGGGCTAACGCTCAAAACATCATCTTTTGTAATCATTATGGTGGCTAAGTTACCATTTCAACTTTGTTGATATATCCAAATTATTTCCTTACTCCCACCGACGCAGCCCCAAACAGTTTCTTTCGAAACTATCAGCCTAAAAATAACAAGCTGAGCACTTGTATTGTTCAGTTGTTTCAGGGGTAACATGTCCAACAAATACATCTTTTGTTATGTTACTTATTAATTGTAATTGTAGCAGCCCCCTATATAACGAAGAAGAGAAAGAAGATAAAAAAAATGACAAGGCTTGTTTTAGGATGGAAGGATTTCAAAATGTAACATAATGGTATTGTTAGGAGGTTCCATGATAGTACTTATTGGCCTCAAGGCTAAGTAACAGTTACAAAATACTTCAACTCTGCAGCTTGATCTAGCCAAATGTGCGGGGAAGTCTCAAACAGATCTTTCACCTATTTACGTGTCCCTTGCAATAACATACCATGACCTCAAATGTCCTCAAGATGCCATTGACTGCTACATGAAAGAACTAGAAACACTGGAAGCAGGGAATGCTAAAAAGGTAAACTGGAGAGTATGAGTTTACTCTCTGAAATTTTTCAAATATTTTTACTGTACCGTTGACCAGAGACCCCTACATGCATTTTAACAAATGGTAAACAACACAGCATACACTAATGATTTATGGATGTATGCAGGACATGTGGTATTGAACATTTGATTTACCTTATAATATAAAAAAGAATTCTTGGTAAACATTTGTTTACTTGGAAACGTTTGTTCACATCACTAGCATACACCTGTGGGCAAACAGTGGACACTGAATTGACCAATCAGATCACATGCTTTACATGATTTATGTTATAAAACTAAGTGGTATAGCTTGCCACATGACCTTTGTAAATTAAATTTCCAATATTTTTTCCTAATTACCATGGCAACTAGAAGTGTTGTAGCTTGCAGTGCTATTCTATAAGGGATCATGTTTACTGTGGGTTCTCTCGACCAGTACAATGGGTTAATATATCAGTGGAGATTTGGTCAATATATCCATGACAGGACAGAAAACACATGCACTGTAAGTACCTCCCGTTGTCCGATACAAAGCCTTAGAAAACTAAGGCTTTGTATGGGACAATAAGAGGTGCTTACAGTGCACGCATTTTCTATCCTGTCATGGTCAAGAGTCATTGGGACCTTATCTGATGTGTCAGTCGACACTCAATCGATGCTCAGTAGACACTTGGTCCATAGTAGGTCAATGCTGGGTTGATAGTCAGTTGATATGTTAGTCAACTGATAGTTGGTTGCTGTATCAACCAGCTGTCAACTGAGTATCTGCTGACATATCAGTCGAGTATGGACCAGCTCTCAACCGATATATAGACTGGTTTATTGGTCAAGAGTACTTACAGTAAACATGATCTGACAGCAGTAGGTCACCAGCAGCAGGCTTTTATTGTGACCCCCATCTAATGGTTGCAAAAAGTGGTCTTAGTTGAAATTTTGTTTTTTTATAGTACTACAGGTTTCCTTTTCATTGTTTTCTTATTTGCAGAAGAGTGATACATGGTGTAACATTGCTTATGTACATGATAAATCTGGACATGATTATGAACAAATTGAAGATGCCTACATGAAGGCCCTGGCTTATGCAGAACAAGCTGGAAAACCTCAAGTTGTGGTACGAATGAAAATGAATTGTGTTTAACATTTGTTCCCTACAAGCAGGCTTTGTGTACTAAGTGTTATAAATTTCCTTGAGCTTTGCTGGGGAGATAACTTATAGATGTAAAATTTTTAATTATTATTATTTTTTTTTATGAATGGAATATGTAATAGTCTTAGTGAGTGGGTACTAGAAACATTGCAGAACATCAGCATTTATATTATAGATCCGTAAATGGTTGTGGTTGCTGATTTTTGTGAAGACACTAGTGGCAGACTGATCAAGATGTAGTCACTTGCAATTTGGATCACATTATCTGAAGTGCATAATGCTGGTCTTCCCCAGGTACTGGGTAATGAGGTTCACTGGCCACACCTTACTCTTAGGGCACTATGTTCCACAGCGATTGGCTGGGTTTGATACATTTCAAAACAACAATTCCCTGAGAAGTTTGCTGTAGTGTGGCTCTTCCATTGCTGTGTTTTTTTTTTATCCTTTCTGCTACAATTATTATTTAATCATAAGCTTTAGAGTAAATGCAGACTTGAAAAATACATCTTTTACAAACATCTGTTCATCCAAGCTGTTAGCTTTTTAATCACTAATTATCCATGGTTAATGTTGTTTTACAGCTGAGGGTGTGGAAGTGCTTGGCAGATACACAAAAGATGTTTGATCTCAAAGAAAAGTACCAAAAATCAGTTGCTAAAGTTACAGAACTTGAAAGACAGTTTGATATTGAAGTAGTTAGCGATGACAGTGATGATGAAAGAGACAGTAATAACATTGATGAAGATCTCACAGAAGTTTTAATTGAAAACGAATTACTGCTCTCAGAATCTGGTGAGTAGTATTGGCATTAAACTACAATTGTGGAGTTCTGCCTTTGGAAACATTGTACATGTAAGTTAAAGTGCATATGACACAATTTTTTTCTCTTGTTTCTTGTAGTTGGATATGAAAACATTTCGAAGCCTTAAAAGTGCTGGTAAAGTCTAAAAAGCATTTTTTTTTTCGCTTTCAAAATAGGCGCAATTTGCCTTCAAATTTGTCCCAGTCATTGCATGGCCAAAATCACAGGTGACGTCACATTGTGTACACAGATTCTTTGAGGTCAAGGGAACTTTCAGAAGAGTCAGACTCAAAGGAATCATTAGAATCACTGGACATCTTTGCCTTTCAATGCACTATCTATCTACTACGAAGTACTGCAGAATCCTCTTAGTGACAACAGACCTTTACGGCAAAGGTACACAATGTGACGTCATGAATAACTTCTACGGTGATAAACTAGGTCCCAGTCTCCGGGACAAATTTGAAGGCAAATTGCATATATTTTGAAACCAAAAAAAATGCTTTTTACATTTTTCCAGCTCTTTTAAAGCTTCGAAATGTTTTCTATAGATATCCAACTACAAGAAACAAGAGAAAAAAAATTTTATGTCATATGCAATTTAAATTTTAACCATCTTAAGTCAAACATATTCTATTAACAAATAATGTAGAAATAGCCCGTAAGTGTAGCCTTCTATGCATCTGTAGGTTTGATAGTTTGGCATTAATGTAAAATTACTCATTACGTCTTTCTCTCTCTCTTGAGAGCTAAACCAAATTGACTACCAGTCTATGCTTTGTTTTACTGCCTCTGGTCATACCTCGTTAACATCAAGGAGCTTGTTGGAACAAATATAAGACTGCAGTGTTTGCATCTCTGTAATTAAAAGGGGGAAAGGGCTGAGTTTTTTTTGTCTTAAGTGTTATATTTCTATGCAGATGAAGATGATGACAATGAAGGAGAAGATCCTAGAGCAAGGAACAGTTCAAAAAAAGCAAGGATAAGAAGTCAGGTGAATATAGTTTGAATGCATTGGTGACTGAGAAAATGAATATATGTTATCAATATGAACTAAACCACTTTTGGGGCATATATATCATGGTATTAGAAAAATGCCTGTGGCTGAAGAAAATAAAAGAACCTTTTATCAAGATGCCAGCCTCTTTCATGAATGTAAAATTGTTATAATTATTTGTCAAGTAATGGAATTATAAATTTAAACCAACAAGCCAGTTACAAAAAAAAAAGAATTTCAACCCATGTGGGTTTTCTTGAGGTTTGTTTTCAGTAGGTACAGCTTTTAATGAGTGAGTAATAAAATTTCAATTTAATTTTTTCTTTCTTTATACAAGCGAAAGTATGTTAATGAAAAAGGAGAAACCCCATTACATGAGGCAGCAATTGCTGGAAACTCACAACGTGTCAAAGAGTTGTTGGAAGAGGTGAGGATCTTTTGACAAAAGAATTTCTGCAGATGTGATGGTAGTTACATCCTTCTGTACAAAATTAAACTTAATGATTTTTGCAAATATTAGACATCTTATCTTAGCATTCAAGTAGAAAAGAATGTACCTAATACTTCGAAATTCTACCTAGTCTAGTTTCAGGGCATACCTTTGTAATGATGTACAGAATATGTTCCGTTGTTTATTCTTATTGTCCATTTTCAGGGAACTGATGTCCATGCTAGGGATTACTGTGGCTGGCTTCCACTTCACGAGGCTTGCAACCATGGTCACCTAGGTTCTATTTACTTTCCTCTCTTGCATGGAAGCAGAGTAGAGCCTGTTTATATGTCAGAAAACACTTGAGTCAAAAAGATTGCAATCAATTTTCAGATCAAATTGTATGGGGAATGTTGGATGCAATCTGATGACTTTAAGAGTTTTGTGTGTGAGTTTATATTTAGATGGGGGGATGCAGTGGCATAGCAATAAATGTGTTGGACCCCATCTGGAAAGTACCAGGTTGGGGCTTTGGCTGGATCACTCTGCTGTGTTCCTGGACCCAAGAAGACACTTCACCCTCTCAGTGCTTCTCTCCAACCAGGCCCTGCTTGTTGGAAGGCTTGATCAGGCTATCCACAGGATAAATTGCTATCCAGCAGATAGCCTAGTATGTTTTCTCCACAGCAGAGCGATTTGTCTAGGGGATAGTGGTATCCAGCCTCTGAACAACTGCGGCCAGGTGTAGAAATGGGTACCAGCTAACTACCAGGAAAACTCAAAATTGGTTGAAATACTGAAGGGAAAAACCTGTTATAGACTGGCATCCCATGGGTAATTTCTTCATGCTAATAAAACTGGGGGACTTGTGGTGGCCTCATGTTTGTTGCACTTAACTCCAGATTGAGTGGTCCAGGTTTACCAGTAAGCACTGGCTGGGACATTGTGTTATGTTCTTGGGCAAGACAAATTATACTCACAGTGCCTCTCCTCTCTGCCCAGGCTTTTAAATGGGTACTGGCCAATTTAATGCTGGGGGGTAACATTGCGATGGACCAGCATCCCATCAAGAGGGGGGTAGAAATACCCCTAGTTGCTTCATGCTACGGAAACTGGAGATATGTGCCAGCTACCTGATGGGCCCCTTGGCTCATATACAAACTTTACCTTTACTTTCAATGAAACTAGGGTAAACTCCTACAGGATGGGCCTTCTGACTCAGAAACTGACTTTATCTTTTGATTTGTAGAGGTGGCCAAGCTTTTGCTTGTGGCAGGGTCAAATGTGAATGACCAGAGTGGTGAACACTGCTGTGGAGTGACACCCCTCCATGATGCAGCTGAGAATGGGCATGTCCATGTGGTCAAACTCCTGTTGTCTCATGGAGCATCCATTAATCTGAAAGATGACAAGGTTAGTTTGGAGAAATGCACAGAAGCATTGTAAATCATAAGTCAGGTAGTTTACAAGACAAGAATATTTAGGGGGGCTCTACGATGTAATTTCTGTGTATTTTGGTGATTGTCTCGTATCTGTTAAAATATATTCTAGCCGAAAAAGGATCCTGAAAAATAAAATACCACCAAAGGTTACAGCCTCCAGTCCTGCATATGAATTATTATTGAATAAGTATTTTTCATATTCTTCATACTCAGACCCTCTATGTGACTTGAAAGGTTAAAAAAGAAACATTGGAAAATATTGCTATTTATTTCCTCGTTAATCTTTCAACTCTCAAGAAGCGATCGCTAATTCTCCCCTTTAGCTGCTACACATTTCCTTTTAAATTTTGAAACATTGGTGTTAGATCTAGATTGCAACTTCTATAATAATAATAGTAATAATGATGATAGTTAGGTTTTTATTAGCACATTTACGGATCTCAATGCACTTACATAGCATAATAAAAATAAAATATAACAGTGATACTAACAGTCAGTAGTACCTACACTAACAAAAATAAAGTTAAATGGGATAAAAACCTATAACCCAGATAAACCCAGATAAGTTTGATTATTCTTGTTACCTGTTTACTGAATAAAGTGTGGGATATTATAGAGAGAAGTCATTATTTATCACTTCTGAGATTTGAAAGGTTAATGTTCTGCTGGTCAAGTAAAAGGGTGTGAGTTTAATATTCCTTTGCATGATTGGAAACAGGGATCATTTTTATAAAGATGGGAGTATTCTTTTAGTTATTTTTTGGTAGGCAATTTGTTTCTGAATTGAAGAATTGATTGTCTGCAACTAACAAAGTACTTTAACTTCAATATTTCAAACTCTGGTTATTTTTTTACATCACTGGTAAGCCTGGTCAAAAGGATATGAAGTTAAGATTGTTGACTGTTACTTATCGTGTTCAAAACTGCACTTGAATGAGCTTGTCCACAGATATATACGGGTGCAGCTGCAGATATGGTAATTACAGGTATTGTGGTTGGTGGGTGTGAATAACGAAGGTGCAAGTGTTGAGGTGCTAATTACAATAGTTGTGCAACAAGATATATATCTCATTAACCAAGCGCGAGGGCCATACTGGGAGAATATTGACCTGAGGTCTTGACAGTACGGACTGAGCGCAGCAAGGTCCATACAAAAAAGAGCGAGGGCTGATATTCTTCCAGTACGGTCCCGAGCAAGCTTGGTTAATAAGAGATTTATTACACGACTGAAGTTCAAAGGGACACAAGTGCGGTATCATTCGGGACCATTCGGGACAGTACCCGGTCTAATACTGAGAGAATATTGACCGGCAATAGAGCATTTTGATTGGTTGATTTTAGTTATTGGCCCTCTGACTGCCCAAGTCATGTAATAAAAATGTTTATGACTGTTCAGCTGCAGTTTCCACTTCACATCATGGTAAAATTGGCATTAATTATTTAGCCATTTGACAATTTTATAAATGCCTTGTTTATCCACACAGTTTATAATACCCACAGATACTGATGTGTTGGTTTAAATACTCTATTTTGTTCTAATTTTTTTTTTGTCACTAGGGTCGTACAGCCTTGGAAGCAACCATTCAGACACTCAAAATTGATAAAGCTGATGATGAACTGTCTACTGGAAGACAGCAGGTGGTTAAACTTCTTCGCAATTACAAAGAAACTAAAAATAGTTCAGAACTAAGGAGAAGAAATGTAGTGTTTGATGAAGATGAAGAAGCTGAGGAATCTTCTCAAGAGAGTACAAGTACTCTGCAAAGATTCAATGATAAATTGAAGAAGAAAGAGATCGAAAGACTTCAAAGGATGAACAAAAATATTTTAGACAACAGCAAACAAGGCTATGTGGATGAACCACATCATCAAAAGAAACATAGCAAAGGAGCTGTTTTAAGTGCGGATGATGATTCTAATTCTCCTGGTAAACCAGTAGATTCTTCTGTTCAACAACTGGTTGGCAGTGCTAATGATGTGTTTTCTTGTGAAACTGATGAGGCACCCTTTGAACCCTTTTACAATTTTGGAGTTGATATAGGTGAGGATGACAGCACATACTCATCTATGGATGATTTGGATGATCAAAGCTCTGATTTTGAGTCAAGTAGCTCAATACCTGATCCAGTAGCAGGAACATCGCATGATATTAGCAGCTCTTTAACTGGCCCAGTGGCATCTCATGTGTCTCAAAAAGCTGCAGAATGGCTTGTCGATGATGTTGGGCCAAGGAGGGCAAAACGTAAACGTCAAGCAAAGCTGACAAACCTTGCTAGATCAACTGAACGCACCAAACAAACATCTGGGCCAAGACAACGGTTAAGTCTCAGTAATACTCATACAGGACCTCGCCCAAAGCAATCAAAGTTGGTTGTATCACAAGAACCTAGAGCACCAGCAAGTGCAAATAGTGCCATGTCCTCTAATCATAATTATACAACAAATTGTTGGTCTCCAAATGATCTTGCAACTTCAATATCAACTAGATTAGAGGTAACTTCTCCAGATGTAAGAACTAGTATTTATGACCTTCCTGCAACAAGTTCAAGACACACAGTAGCCCCAGGAGGAACTCCACCTATGCGCCTTAGAGTATGGGTGCAGGATAAAATGTTTCTTATACCATGTCCTCAAGGCAATGCACAAGAAGCTAAGTGTGTTGGGTGGTTAGCTGAGCAGGTTTGTTTTGCTTTGTCTCTCTTCAGTTTACATCTCTAGTGTTAGGCCTAGATACATGTTATCACTTAGGGCTCATAATTCATGGGTTTCACATCTTTTCTTGCTCATTCCATATTCATCTATTTTTTATAATTTATTTTCTTTAAGTTAATCAGATTTATTTGATAGATGTGACTAAACTTGCGCTCAAACAGGTGTAGGACCATTTTATCCTTTGGTGGCTAGTATCTAATTTATCCCTACAATATCACCTTGTGGAGGTACAGTGGCCTCATGGTTGGTGTGCTCGACCATATGCTGCCTATTATAGGAATGCTTTTCTGTAGATTTTTGCTTATTCATCAGTACTACCGTATTAACAGCTTTCATCAGTACTACAGTACTAACAGTGCCTATTTAGCACACTCTTCTCTCTCGAGCTAGCATAAATTCCTACGAGCGAGCATGAATACCTACGTACTAGCGTTACTAACGTACTAACTACTACTCTCAAGCGAGCATGAATTTCTACGTATGAGTGTACTAACTACAACTCTCGAGCGAGCATGAATACCTACGTACTAGCATACTAACTACAACTCTCGAGCGAGCATGAATTCCTACGTACTAACGTACTAACTACTACTCTCGAGCGAGCATGAATTTCTACGCACTAGCATACTAACCACTACTCTTGAGCGAGCATGAATTTCTATGTACTAGCGCACTAACTACAACTCTCGAGCGAGCATGAATACCTACATACTAGCGTACTAACTACTACTCTTGAGCAAGCATGGCTTGTTGTACATCTGTTTAGTCCGTTAGTATGCTAGTACTAGGTACGGTCAACTCATCACGGCTTGTTGTTCACCTCTTTAGTACGTTAGTCCGTTAGTACTTGGTACGGACAACTCATCATGGCTTTGGAAGGTTTATTACTCAGCCGTTAGACCTGTCTATTTTATCTTCTTTTTCAACCGATTATTTCCTAAAATTATAATTCCTTTGCATAGGTGTAGATAAACAAATAAAAGAAAGATAAAATTTGTACATATATTATGGGCAAAAACATCACAACTTAAACAAGTCTGGTAAAATCAGCTTAATTTTAATAGTACCTTAATCATCTGTGCTAAGCAAAAAACAAGAAAATAACAATCCTATTTTGGGCATGGTCTACGCTCGACTCCAGATCGAGTGGTCCAGGTTCGAGCCCCAGCCGGGGACATTGTGTTGTGTTCTTTAAAGGCAAGACACTTTACCCTCACAGTGCCTCTCTTCACCAAGGTGTTAAAATGGATACCGGCAAATTTCATGCTGGGGGGTAACCCTGCAATGGACTAGTATCCCATCCAGGGGGCAAAAGAAATACTCCTAGTTGCTTCATGCTACAGAAACCGGAGTTAAGCACCAGCCTTATGGGCCACTGGCTCATAAACAGACCTTACAATATCACCTTGAAGCAAACGTTAAGGTCACAAGAATAAAGGAAATGATGTACAAGTTAAAAAAGCTCTTGATTGCCAAACTGATTCTCATTGTCAGCACCTTTGGAAATTTATAGACAACAGTGTGGTGAAAAAGCAAACTGATGTTAGGGTGTAAAGGGTTAATTTAACACTTCACTGTCTCTTATGACACAATTGCAGTATTCTAGAATTCTATCATAACTTTGTAAAAGTACTTTTACTATTGAGTGTGAATAGAGGCACTGTGAGAGTAAACTGTCTTGCTCCAAGAGCACAACACAATGTCCCTTGCCAGGGCTCAAACCCAGTACACCTGATTTAGAGTCAAGCACACGAACCACAAGGCCACCACACCTCCCCCAGTTTATTAACACAAAGAAATTTTGATTTGCTTTTATTTCTCTTTGTTTTTTAATTTTGGACTTCTTGTTGTTTTTATCTCAAAGGCTTCCCTCAGATACTTTTCCTCTTCTGGTCTTCGTCCCAAGTTAGCCCTGAAAACAAAGGAGGGTGCTTTCTTGTCAGTGGAGGATAAAGTCACAGATGTGCTTTCAAGTAATGAAGAAGTTATAGCATCGGTAGAATCTTGGGACTTACCACCATTGTCAGAAAGATATCGTGATGCATGCCTCAACACCAACACTGGTAAATAATACTTTACAAAATTCAGGAAGATGGGTCTTGAAAAATGCCATCTATTTGGTTACCTTCTGTTGACTGTATTTTTATTACCTTTTTGTGTGTTTTGGTCAGACACATTTGCTGTGCTTACTTGTCTTGATAAATCTCTTGTCCAATGAAAATAATGTACCATAGTTATTCGGTTATAAGATGCACCCCAAGTTTTGAGCAGATTTTGATCAAACAAGCATATGTTCTTGTAAAAAATGGTGCACCTTAGAAGTGAATAAATACGGTACCTGTGTAGTTTTCTATGGTGTAAATAACATAAAACTTTCTTACTTCATAGCCATCACAGTAGATTTTCAAGGGATTTCCTTGCTCTTCCTTTCACTTTGCATGAAATTTCTAGGGTTTTTACATAGTCTTAAAATTTATACTTGCCATGCCAACCAACAGGTTGAAAATCTGCACCAAAGTGCAGGATTCCAAAAAAACACTTAAAATACTAGTGTGCATCTCATTAATCAAACAACATATTTGTTTGATACCTCATTCCTTTAAAAACAGAATTAATCTGATCAGAAATCTAGCACCTCATTCAGTGTATATCAGTGTTTTGTTTTCGGATTCTTGGTTTTTTCTCACTACACTTGCTTTTAAGAGTTGTACCAGTACAGTTTTTGACATTTTTTTAATATCTATTTTTTTGTCCCTAGTACTTCAGGTAGATGTACTACACATCCTTGAAGCAGATCCTCACCTGTCAAGCCTCCATCTAGCAAACAAAGCTTTACAAGATATTTTTGTGCTGCCACTCTTCAGAGCTCTGCAGTGTCATGACACTTTGACAAAGCTCTCATTGCCTGGTAACAGGATAGGTATGTACAAAAAGGTTCTAGTGATATTATCTCAAAACTCATGAATACATCCTATATTCATATTGTAACTCGATAAGCACAGTGACACAAAATGTTTTGTTTGATTAAAAGTAATTTATTTCAATTCTCACTCAGGTGACTCTGGCATCCAGCATCTAGTGTCAGCTCTTCCAACCCTCCCCTCCCTTGCCATACTGGACCTGACTTCCAACGGAATAACTTACAAAGGACTGTCCTTGGTTGCTGGTGCTTTAACTTCTAAGGACTCCTTGAGTTCAGGAACCCAACAGGTTTGGAAGTGGCTCCTAATGAAGTGGAATAGCTGTCACTAACATTTGTTTTTCCTTGTTTTGAAAATAGTGACCCACATTTCGAACAAGTTAAGCAACTTTTACCTTTCAGCCCCTGTTGCTACTTGAAGGCGAGCTGAGACTTGTCGGGACCATTCTAAGTTCATTGATAAAGAAAAAATTAGTAGTTTTGTTGCTTACCATCAGAGATTTTGATTATGCTCTTGTTGAAAGTAAATTTTCTTACAATTTCACTCACGTTTGCTTTTCAAAAAATGTTTACAAAGTTCTTTGACTTTAACTTAGTCAGGTTTGTTAAGCTCAGTAGATCATGTTTGTATGTATTGCACCTTTGTAAGCAATGAAGTATTATTGTTGCCTCAAATAAAAGAATATTAGAAAGATTCACAATTAACTATAACTATGGTGTCTCTTTATACAGAATTGTATTCTTCAAAAGTTGGAGGAACTTAGTTTCAGCTATAACCTGTTGGGAGACAGTGCTGGAAGTTCATTGGCTGTCATTCTTAAAGGGTGTCCCATTCTAACTTATCTAAGAATAGAATCTTGTGGGTTGACTCATGAAGTTGTTTCCCAGGGAAAAGCACTTGCCTCAGCCTTTAAAGGTGAATGCCTGTGTAGGCACACATCTGAACATAATATTATAAATTATAAGAGTGGGTACTTCACTTAGTCAAATCATAATCAGGATAAAATCAAGATCCTTAGCCGAGACATTTGTGAAAGATGCCTGACTTAAGATAACAGGGTTTATCGTATAAGGGGCAAAATTACTGAATTGTGATTGGTCAAGACAGAGGGCATTTTTTCTTAATTTTTGTAATTGCCCCGGGCAAAATTACTTGAAAATGATTGGCTGAAAATCGCTTAGCAATGGCTGCCAAGGTAAAGAAATTTCTGTTTGTTTTGTAACAATGGCGTCCTGTTTTGTGCGAGATCAGTAAGAAAACATTTTGCCCCTTATATTATAAGCAAGTAATCACATGGTTCCTCGTAAAATTAAGGATTAATATCACTTGTGTTTTCAAAAGTTGCAGAAATTGCCCTCGTCGCTGCGCGACTTGGGTAATTTCAGCAACTTCCAAAAACACCTGTGATATTAATCCTTAATTTTACTCGGCCCCATGCAATTACCTAAAGATACATCTCACTATGGGAGATTGCAATAGGGAGAGGGGTTGCTTAAGCCTGGTGAACTAGGTGGCCATGTGTGGAGAGGAATAATCAGAGGATAATCTCCATGTGTGTTAGTTGCTTTGAGAGTACATTTTAGCTTTTGTTTTCTGTTTGATCATAGACAGCATGAATAGTCATTCTCATTCTCCAAAATTTTGCTGTACATTTTCCCTAGCTTGAATTATTTAATTTTTTCTCTTTTGCCCTAGAGGACTGGTAGATTGTACCAGAAGCTCTTTAAATGGTGAGCTTTCAATAAAGTTAAAAGATTTTCTAGGCATCTTATCAGCTTTGATATCTTGAGGTGCACTGAAATACAGATCATACTTTTTTCATACTAGCCATGGGTAGTTAGACATTCCTCCAAAAGGACTAATTTATGAAATACGCTCAAATTAAGTGACATATATTTTACTCTTTCAGGATCAAAGCTATTGCATTTGTCTGTAGCCTTCAATTCTCTTGGCCCTCAAGGAATAACAGATTTGATGACAGTTCTTCCACCTGAGTCACTGAGTCACTTGAATATAACCTCATCACTGCAAGATAAAGGAAATCAATTGGCCTTCCACAGTATAGAAAGATTCATGGAAGTATGTACAAACTAAGTAGTTATTGTCAATAAAAGAAGATGGCATTAGCTCTGTTGTGAGATTTTGGTATGTTCAAAATTTCCCAAATGTTAAGTAAACATTCTTTCTTGTCTTGTTCTAGGTTTTGTAATTTGATAAATCTCTGCATTGTAAGGATCTTGAAAGCTCAGGATTGAACAAGATTGAATATAACGATCTTTAATGTTAGCCAACATGTAGAATGTACAAACTACATTTTCTAAGCCTGCCGACTTGTCAGCGGTTGCCAATAATACCATACATTGTTACATGCAATGCTTAGTTTTGTGTAGAATTTAAGGTCTCTGCAGTATTTTGGGTCTTAAATCTTTAATATGCAGCATGAATTGACATTTTGATGACATTAAAAAATTTAGAAGTTAGCTGCAAACATTGCAAAAAGTAATCTACACCATCAGTAAATCTACACCATCCCCATTTTAGGACGGGCTCTGAGAAATATTTGATCTCTTACTTTTGAGATTTTTGTAGTTTTAACACTATAACATGTTGTTGGTATTTTTAGATTGGCTGTATCCTTTCTCATCTGGTTCTTGGAGATTGCAGTATTGATGACAAGGACCTGGAGCTTCTCCTCAAAGCGAGGCATATGTTCTCTATTCTCAGTCTGGATCTGAGTTGCAACAAAATTGGCACCAATGGATTACCATTACTTGAAAGGTTAGACTCAAAAACAATGATTTCTCACATACTGGTACTGATTGCTCTGCATTGCTGAAGTTTACCTTTGGAAAATGCACTTAAACCATGGAGATAACAGCAGTGCAACTGAGTGTAAGAATTTAACAACAGATAGGAAGGCCTACAAACCAGCATAGTGCTTTGGTTTTAAATTTCCAACCATACACATCATTCTTTATAACCTTAAGTATGCAACTAGAATTCATTTTTTTCAGAAAATGTCTGACATGATTATGAGCCATTTGCACACTTGTTGACTCCCTGTATTTTCTTAATTTTGTAAAAGACTCGTCTGAAACTTGCTGAATTTGCTAAATATAACATGAGAATTAAACTGAGGTTGTTTTTTGATCACATGGCAAATATGGAAAAATATGGTTGAAGTGGGTCTATTCAAATGGGGTCAGGGCTTGACACTAACAATAGCCAACTAGCCACAGACTGGTAGAAATTCAGTTTTGGCCAGTGGTTTTCGATTTCCACTAGCCAGTTTGGCAAACAAACTGAAATTGTTGTAACATCTAAGTTGTCACTAGCCACTTGGCTAGGAAGTTGAAAAGTTAGTGTCAAGCCCTGGGGGTTCTTGCTAATGACTCATTCACAAGCTGATAATCCTCTCTCAGTAACATTGATTTCATACTTTCATTTTTTTTTTTTTTTTAAGACTTGTGAAGGAAAGCTGCAAACTCTCAACTCTTATTCTGGCTGGTAATGAAGAAATTTTCACTGATCGTGATGGACTCCAGCGTTTGCTTGTGGCAACTAAGGACAGTAAAACCCTCAGAAAGCTAAATTTGTCAACTTGTGGAGTGCAGTCACCTCTTGAGGAGTCATTCTTTGATGCTTTGAAAACTTCAATTTCACAAAGAGACAGGGAAAGTTGTCTTACTGAACTAGATCTTTCTTATAATCTAATAAGTTCTGTTGATAAAGAGCGGCTTTCAGAAGAGTGGCATTTAGGGTATTCAGGGGAAAGTTTAACTTGCTTAAAAAATAACCTTTGCTTATTGACAAAGTTATAGATGGTGTTAGGTTTGCTAAATTGAATGAATTTAAATTGTAAATAAGGTGCCTATATTTGTAGAATATCAAGTGTTGTTCACTTTTGTGTAATGTTATCAAATTTAATGGGTCTGATGCCAAGTACTGCAAAATTAATGTTCTAATTATCAGTCATGCTAATAAATTGTTTATTTCACCTGTCTCTCTTCCATTAGAAATTGTAACATGGATTCAGGATCCATACCCTTTCAAAAGCAAAACTTCATGACTTTCAGTGACCTTAATTTTTTTTTGAAATTTTGCTTCACATGCCATAAGGAAGCTCCATGGTAGAGTAAAAACAATCAAATACCAGAGGCCTTTTAATAGTTATTCTCTAGAGTTTCATTTAAGGAAATTTTCCTTGACTTTTGACCCACTCTTAGATTCCATGACCTTCCAGGCTGTGACATGTGGTGAGGCCTGGAAAACAATATGAGACTCCTTGACTTTCCAAGTTTTCCATGACCAATAAACACTCTTTTTTTTCGCTTTGTTTGAATTTTGCCTTTGTTCAAAAGAAATGAGGGTGGGCGACATGTAGTCATCTTGACTAGACAAGCTCGGTCATTTAAGGATAAGAATGACCAAACAGAGCAAATTTTAATAGTGTCATAATAAAGTAATCCCAGATTGCTTTGGTTTAGCTCTTCTTTCTTGTGTGAACAAAATTCACTTGTAATTTCCCACTCCCACTCTTATTGGCTTCTTGTAATATTTTTCTTTCCCCTAATTGGCTGTGGCGACTACTTTGGTTATGGTTTCAAGCAATTCAACTTAATTGTGCTCTAACTCATGTCATCATGCCTGTGTATGGAGCCAGTAATACAATCATCAGAAGAGTGTCAAGGTCCTGTACATATATCTTATTAACCAAGCACGAGGGCCGTACTGGGAGAATATTGGCCCGAGGTCTTGACGAGCACAGCTCAGTTCGTACAAAAAAGACCGAGGGCTGATATTCTTCTAGTACCGTCCCAAGAAAGCTTGGTTAATAAGAGATTTATTATACGACTGAAGTTCAAAGGGACACAAGTGCGGTACCATTTGGGACCATTCGAGACAGTGCCCAGTCCAATACTTAGAGAATACTGACCGGCAATAGAGCATTTTGAGTGGTTGATTTTAGTTATTGGCCCTCTGACTGCCTGAGTCGTGTAATAATGTAGGGTTACAAAACTGGGCGCATGTGTATCTATCTTACTCTCTTTTCTTACTTCAACAGTTAAGGAATTGTTGAAGAATCCTGTTTTGGCAAATGTACAATTTTCTTGATTTCTTACCGATAAGTCTTGTTGTTTTTGCACCCATTAATTTACACTTATTCTTTTTGTTTTTTCACTAATCATCTATGCACTATTATTTCTGTGCTTTATGTAAATTACACCACACTCTATTTCATGTTTCATGCCCCTTTTAGTGGTGTATTATTTTTCCTCTGATGTAAATCTTTCTCCTACAAGTATTAGTGTTTTGTATATTTTCTCCTGTAATTTGTTAGCAAATGCACACTAAAAGAGAGAGTACTGTAGTTATTCAGTTACCGTCCGACCTCTATTAAGCGGCCACCCTCCATTATGCGGCCACTTTCTAAAGTCAGGATTTATTTCTCAGTTAACTGGTGTATTTGATACCTCTTTTCAACAACCACCTCTATTAAGCGGCCGCGGCCACCTTTGTGCTGTCGCAAGTGTATTATTTACATGGTTTTTTACCTCCATTAAGCGGCCATCAAATTATCTTTCCAAGCGAAATGGTGACATGATATAAGGTGATAACAACAAGAAAACAAGAACTACAATTTAATCTCCACCATAATGAGTCACAAGCCACATACACATGCAAACTTTTCACATCCGGCGCTATACAAACATAACAATAGCTAACAGAGTCGAACCACTGTTTTGTTTCAACCAAAATCTGTACAGAAAAACTTTATTACTACTGTACTGAAAATCTACAAAAATCCATGCTCCTCAAGTTTTGATTTTAACCATTGAATTGAAAACTTGTCCACTGTGAAGCAGTACTCACATGGAATTTCTAATTTCCTGTTTACGTGCTTGCCTTTCACAACAGCTGTTCCTTTGTTTGTTGGCCTCTTGAGAAATTTTGTTAGCCATAGAGCTATAAGCCCTACGTGCCCTCTGTTTTAGAGCTAGAACTATGCATGGGCTGGAAATGCACTTGATGTTTTGTTACAATGAATTTCGGATTTATCTTCCTATATGTTCACTTTTTAAAAGTAATTTGCTATATAGAGTCAATAAAATCATGTTTTCTGCCATTCCTATCCAATTAAAATTGTACCTCTATTAAGCATCCACTTTTCAAAGTCCCGGGGGTGGCTGCTTAATAGAGGTTGGACTGTATAAGACTCACTCGGTTATAAGATGCACCCCAAACTTGGCAACTTTGCCAAGCCAGTTCCCAAATGAAAAGTTTTGTGAAAATACTTGGTTATAAGACGCACCAAAAGGTTGAGAGTTAACAAAAGGTGTGATGGATCTGAAAAAGTTTCACGGTTGCTCTGGTGGTGAAAGCAAATGGTGAAAAACTTCCAGTTCGACAGCTGAATATCAAAACGCTACAGAGTTAATGACCAACAATTAGCGTTCTTTTCATGTCTTCGTAACCGTAAGTTCTGGTACAATTGTGATCTTAAAGTCCCTATTCAGCCTCAGAGGTTTATATACATTTTGATTCTTTGCGTTATCAGGATTAATCTCTGAAAAAAATTTTTGGATTGATTAAATATTTCTCGAGATATAATTTAATTTAATTTAGTCCATTTTCACTGCATTAAGTTTTGCAGTGGGGAAAGACTAGAAAGGAACATAGGAACCATTCGTGCTAGTCCACCCTCCCACCCATCGCACCCCAGGGGAGGACATCCATCACACAGTAATCTCATGTGTGGGAAATTAACGTCTCCTACCCCAACCCTGCAGGAGACGGGACCTCCATTTATTCGTCCCTATCCGAGAAGACTAGAATATCTAACCATTTCTTGATGTTATAGAAAGGTAGCAAATTCTTCTCAATTATTTTAAGACCTTGAATGTTGGTCCGGCCAGGGCTCGAACCTTCGACCTCCCGCACAACAGTCCAGCTCTCTATCCATTGAGCTGCCTCAAAGTTTGTCCTTTGGCCACACCCTTCTGATTTGGCTGTGCTAAGTTAATACTGGTAACTAAAAGCCCTCATGACGTCACAGCAAGAACGTCTTTCAATCGATGTGCCTACATTCACTTGCATATGCCTTTAGACAAATCTAGTGTATTTGAGCAACCAGCAACCACGCAACGAGTTGGCATTTTCACATCATTTTACAGCAATAGACATATGTTCTTAAACAAGAAGTTAACATTCATTCTTGCTGTGACATCACTCGGCCCAGTAATTCTCTCCCGGCCAAGTCAAAAGGGTGTGGCCAAAAGAGTAACTGAGGTGGCATATCTTGGGAAATATTTAGTGAATCACAAAAATTTTTTTGAGATTAATCCTGATGACCCAAAAATCAAAATATATATAAACCTCTGAGGGTGACTAGGGACTTTAAGATTTTGTTGCACAAAAATACTCAGTTTTAAGATGCACTCCAAGTTTTGAGCAGATTTTGATCAAACAAGCATATTTTCTCGTAAAAAATGGTGAATAAATATGGTATATCAAATGCTGCGTTACCATGTTCAACTGAGGTGGGCCCTTGCCTCATTATGTCCTATCACTTGGAAAAGCCAAGCAAGCTCAATTTCATTCATAGATCAAATTTATATATATTACTTCACTCATCCCCACCCAATGAAAGCCTTGAACAAGGTATTCTCATTCTCCTGTAAATTGTTGTATTTATTACATAATGAAATGATTCTCCTGTTCTTGCAAAACCCTTGCACACTTCACATACTAGGCATCTCCAGGGCTTGACATTAACAGTACCCAACTAGCCAGACTAGTAGAAGTTCAGTTTTGGCTAGTGGTTTTCAATTTCCACCAGCCAGTTTGGCTAGTAAACAAAATGAAATTGTTGCAACATCTAAGATGTCATTAGCCACATGGCCAGTAAGTTGAAAAGTTAGTGTTCAGCCCTGATCTCTTGCTTCACTGTTGGTTGAGAAACCTTTCCCTCCTCAAAAGATCACTAAACTTTAATAGAGTTACCAGTAAACTTCAATTCAAAACAACACCAAGATCTGTTTCCAGCTGTAACTGCTTTTTAAACTGTACCCTTCACAGTCTTGCAAAGTCTTCCGTATTCCAACAACCACCATGTTATTAAACTTCATTGGCCAATTCTCTCAAGTCTGATATCAAAGTACTTCTCAAAAATGTGGTTTCAAATGTAATGGCTGGTGACCATGGTGTAAATTGTGGTACAAAGCTAGAGATGTAGAAATCATCTTTCTGTTATCACATTTCAGGATAACATTTCTTGACTCTACTTCTGATTTGTCATTACCCTCCTTATTGCAGAAAAGAACATGTCTTTCCTGGCAACCAGAGACTTTGAACACTGTTTAGAAAAGCTGTGGTTTTTCTTTCATTTCCTGGTTAATTCTTTGTTCCACTAAGCCTAGCAGCATGTTTTCTGTTGGTATGTTATAACTCACAAAGCACTGTTTGTTGGTCTTCTTAGCTGCAATTGAAGAGAGAAATTCTACTTAATAGTTGCAGTGACTTCCAGAATCACAGAAGGTTGCTATCAGAGTCTACTCTCATACGAAAAAAGGAGAAGGAAAGAAATGAATCAAATTCAATTACTGGTATTACGTTTAGAGCAGAGTGTCTGGGGCTGGAAGACAAAGATTCAGCGCTAATGACACCTATTCACTTACCAAGCCTTTGTGCCAAGGTAGTTGAGCTTAGATCAGCTTTATTTCCCATAAGGTTGACAACAGATGGCACTGGATCCTGTCACGATAAATGCAAAAATTTTAGTCATTGAATTGAACTCGCTCTCTCTCTCTCTCTCTCTCTTGGATCGGTTGGGGGTGGGATGGGGGGAGACTCCAGGAAGACATGGACACGCAGGGTGCTCCACCCCAAGATTCAAATATGTAAATAATTTACCTACACTTCATCCCTTTCTTACCTTTTTCAAGTTATTAAATTTGGCTTTCAGCAAATAAAACTCACTTTTCCTGGCCTTGGGAAACTTTTGATGGATCGGCACATATTGAGAGACATGTTACAAAAACAGTTTCACATTACCCCTTTCCTAACCTACCCCTTGATTTCTAACACGCAATGGAAATACCAGTCCATTTAATCCATCTCAGATCTCTAACGGTTGCCACTTACGTATTTAGTGCACATGGCTACAGCAAGGGCACCCATTTCCGGAGATGTTCCAATCCAAACATACAAACTGTCTGTCATTTTAAGAATTTGAAAATGAACCTTTTGATCAAGAAGCGTATCAGAGAACGTGTGCACGGTAAATTTGCATTCTACTGGTACAGGAACTTTTCCGTTGCTATCTAAAGTTGTCTCGCCGTTCAATTGAGGCTCGTTCGCCATTTTGAAAACTGTGAGTTCGTAAAACTTCGGACAACTTCGGTGTTTCGATACCAGTCTCTCATTAGAAACACCGGTCAGCTATACTCAGTTATGAGCAACCATGTTTAATTTTTATAGAATACTGCAGAGCGGGACTTGTATGGAAATTTTATGACAGAAAGAAAACGTTCTCCTTGTGAGATATTCCATGGAGGCCATGGTTAAAGCATAGTTTATCTTTTTTGCATACCGTTTCTGGAAAAAGAAACGGAGATTAATGACAAGAAGACTCAATGAATATTTCTGTCGATCACCAAGGCCCTCTTATTCCAGATATTGCAGCACTAGTGTTTTCGTTTCTGGACGTGTCGGAGAAGCAAACTGTTGCTCAAGTGTGTCGTTTGTGGTATAAAGTGTCCTACCTTCCGTCGTTATGGCGCGGAATAACGATAGTTCTACCTTTGGACTGTTCCGAGGTACTCGTCAAAAGTTTGAGCAAGCGGAGAATAAGAAAGGTCAACTGCTCTAGAGCTAACAGTGAAGACTTGTCAATTCTTTTTTCTCATTTGCCGGAGATTACTCATTTGAATTTGGGCGGATGCCCTCAGGTTAGCGAAACGTTACTCAAAATTGAAATTCCCAAATTGCACCAACTGGAACATCTTTCGTTCAGGAGATGTGGACGTTTGTCAGACGGTGTTTTGGAAGCTTGTGGTCCACAACTCAAGAAGCTGAAAAGTTTTACCTTGGAAGATTGCGATAACATCACTGAGACTGGATTCCAAGGTTTCATCAAGCACTTAAGTGAACTGGAAGTGCTAGATTTAACATGGTGTGAAGGTCTTACTGATGGGTGTCTCAAGACACTTGCACTCTGCTGCCCTAAAGTGTCACAACTTAGTTTACGGGGCTGTGACTGGGTTACTGTACTTGGTATCCGCTTTGTTGTGGAGAATCTGAAAAACTTATCAGTACTTGATTTCAAATGGAGTCATGGAATAACTGATGGTGCTGTTGAATTAGTGGCAAAGAATCTTCCTGATGTCACATTTTTGGATGTTAAGGATTGTCCATTTGTGACAAGTGATGGTATTGGCCACGTGACAAAGCACTTGAATAAAATCAAACACTTGTCTTTTGGTGGGGGTGATCACATGCATTTTGCAAACAATGTTCAAGACATTGAAAATATGTTCGTAGATATTTCCAAGCTAACAGAGCTAAGATGTCTAGCATTCGACTTCTGTGATGGTATCAGTGACTCTGCTATACACACACTGATAAAAAGCCTGCCAAATTTGAAGGTGCTGGATGTTGGGTATGTGGAAACAATCAGTGACAGCACTGCAGATCTCATTGGCTCACACTTGCAGAATCTTGAGTCATTGTCGCTCAGCAGTCAAAAGTTAGCAGACAGAGGAGTTGCAATAATTGCCAGCAAATTGACTCATTTGAAAACATTAGACCTGAGACACTGTGAAATAAGCAATGATGGCATGGCAAGGATGGCTCCATTTTTAAAGGATTTGAAGTCTTTGATATTGTCATCCCATTCCAAACTCACAAACGTGGGGGTGAAATACATTGCAAACTTCATGAAGAATCTGACAAGTCTTGATTTGATGGACTGTTGTGGAGTGACAAACTCAGGTGTTGCAATTCTTGCCTTCAACTTGACACAATTACAGCATTTGAATTTGTCCTACTGCAGACGTGTTTCAAACAAAGGTAAATCAACGGAAGAATTAGACCATGTCCAAATTCGTATCTCCAGATTCGTTTCTAATTTACATTTCTGTGGTCTATGCGATGTAAAGCGATAAGTTGCTCACAGCACCAGAATGTTGGTGAAACGGTCCGGGTTTGAGCACCAGCCAAGGTCACTATGTAGTTTGGTTTTAACAACTTAATTGAAATTGTAAATTGGCCCCCATGAATAGTTAAAAGGTGACATTTTGAGCACTAACCCTTTGTCAGAGCGAATGACAAAGGGCTAACACTCGAAACATCAAGTTTTTATCTCTTTACAGTGGCCAATCTACAATTTCAACTCAATTGATAAAATCAAATTTACCTTGTTACCCACCAACACAGCACCACAGTTTCTTTAGAAACTTACCTCCTTTATTCACTACGGTTTGTGTTCTTGGGTATTTATTCTCGCAGTCTCTGTGTTATCACTGAGGATCAATTAATACCAGGAAAGCCACATGGAATGAAGGAGATAAGGGGTGGGATATCACACACTGGACTAGCTTTCCATCCAGAAGGAGTGGCAATGCTCCTAGTCACTTCATTATTTGACCCTTTAACTCCTGGAGGTGATTAACAAGTAACTTCTCCATTTTATATCCATGCATTGTCCAGAAAACAGGTAACAGGAATACTCAAACTTATTATTGGGTAGAATTTGCTATCTTGATCTAACAATACACCAAATTCTAAAACTAATTTACAAGGAAATGTCCAGCAGCTAGAGGAGAGAATTAACAAACAGAAGTTGGGAGTTACAGGGTTAAGAACCCATGAACTTCTAGATAAATTCATGCTATTAACTTATAACTCCCAGAAGCAAATGAATGTTGAAGTTCTCCCTATAATATCAAAGGTGACAAATTACTCCTTAATTTTGGTGCAAAATTTCAGCATTAATTTTTAATTTCACATGTGAAATTACAAAATTGCCATGGTAAAATCTCTTGTATCTCGATCAGAGCCAAGATGGCATTGAGATTTAAGACGGTGATCCTTGAAGAAGGTACGAAATTAAAAGAAGCAGCCGAAAATTATTAACAGGCATGAAGAATTTTAAAGGTATTTTTTGTGAAGAAACTCAGAAAATTACGAACTTTAACAATAATGTATGCTTTAAACGAAAACTTTATTCTTCTTCATGTTCTCGGTTTTCAATAGAATAAACTAGTAAAAACAATTACGGTTGTGAACGTAGTGAAGCGAAGTGAAGTGAAACTTTATTTAACGAGGAAACCACATCACCCTTGGGTGGTTTTCATGAGGGACCTACATATAAAACGTAATTTGTCACCCACAATATTAAAAGGTAATCAAATGGTTTTCTTGTGAAATTAGGAAATAATTTCGCTTGCGTTTTGTCAAAATTCTGATAATTTCCCGAGCCTTCAGGCTTGGGAAATTATCAGAATTTTGACAAAACACGCGTGAAGTTATTTCCTAATTTCGCTCGTTGCCATTTGATTACACATACTAATATCCACACATTATTCAGCCAACAGGTAATGAGAATACTCAAACTTATCAGGAAGAAGCTATTATCTTGATTCAACATCAAAATCATGTTACTAATTTACCAGGAAATGTGTAGCAGCTAGTGGGGAGAGCTAACAATCTGACCTTAGAAATTAAAGGGTTAATTTTATCATTTTTTTTGTTTTTGTTTTAATCAGGTGTTTGTGAGGTAGGAAAATACCTGAAGGAACTCAAGCAGCTAACATTAGACCAGACCAAAGTCACGGACCAAGGGTTTGTTTATGTCAGCCGACATTTGCCCAAGCTGGTTTCTCTTGGTGTTGAAGGATGTAAAATAACAGACAGAGGTCTTATAAAGGCATCTGAATCTCTTTCAAACCTAGAAGAACTTGATCTTGGTTCAAATCTCATCACTGATGCAGGGGTCAAGCAAGCTGTTGTGCATTTAAAAGGATTGACAGACATGAGTCTGACTGGTTGTATGTCAATCACTGATGCCAGTATTGAAAGTGTCTTGAATGAACTGCCATATTTGACGCATCTGGGTATTGAAGGCTGTCTTCGTGTCTCAGAGGAAGCTGTTGAGAGACTCAGAGAAACAGCAAAATCAGCCATTAGTTTCTTTTAAATTAGAGGCAAGTCAGTCTGAGCTTGGTATAGTTACCCGCTATACCTCAAGTTGACAAACTGCATGTAACAGAAGGTTGAGTTTCCATGGAAATGTAAACATTTTCCCTAGATTTAATGAACTACTGTTAATGGAGAATAGGTTGATTATTGTTTCATTAAACTTTGTTGGATGTTTGATTAAAATACTTGAAATTAGCAACATTTGGGTCGTGAGAAATCAGACCCTGGTTTGGAAATATTTGATACTTTTTAAAGTGCTAATCAGCTTTTGAAAAACTGTAATCAATGTTGTGCCAAAATATAGACTTGAGAAGAGACAATGTTATGTCAAAGCTATTAGCACTTAAAAAAAATATAGCAGAACTATAAGGAGCAGATTTAGAGATAACTTTGACAAAATAGTGTGCAGACTGAATAAAAATTAGCTGATGCAAAGATTTCGTTCATTCAGACATTACCTTCTGATTTCTGGATTGAACGTACTACAAGAGTTATATACTTTGTAAAAGTTTTTTCCTTCATTCTTTTCTTAAACCCTTTGGCCTCTAACAGTGACTAGCATCTAATTTCTCCTTACAATATTTCTGCTGAATCACACATTAAAGTCATGAGAATCAAGAAAATGATCACCAACAAAAGGAGCTCTTGATCATGAAATTCTCCTTGTCAGCACCTTTGGAAATGTACGCAGAACAGTATGGAGAATATGCATACTGAGGTTAGGGTTAAATAGGTAACTAATCAGTGGTAGTTTGTATTTTAGTCCAGACAGTCTTCTTTTTCAATATAACCTTCATTTACTACATATATATTTTTTTGTCTTCTTTTTTTTTCCATTGTGATTCATGTGGTATTGGTTTCACATCATTCATCTCAAGGGAAACTGACAGCTAAGCAGGAATTTCATGAAAGGCTGGTTTGCTGCAGCATATGACCTTACCAATGTCTGTTTAATTTGCAACCAGGCTCATATGTTTGTGTTTCACCTTAAGGCTACTCTCCAGGGACAGCTGCCTGCATCTGCTTATGGGAAAAGTTACTTAAAGGTTGCACAGGTGTCTAAATGAATACAGTTTGAACAAAGCTCTCTCTATAATTTTCACATGATGGTAATTATTGTATTTTATAGAACTAGAAGTACATGCTATAGTAACTTGGTAATGACATTTTTGATGATATTTAAACAGTTTAGAGTTGAGTGGTTAACAGCAATTTTTGTTCAGTTCCAAAGTTAAGAACATCTTGAAATAAAATTCTCCTCGGCAGAGTATCTTATTTAACTGGCCAGAGTGTGATGTTTTTGTCACACCACTTAACTTGCCCCTAATGTATTTCACAAAAGCTGTGATTTAGAGACATACTCGTTAAATTACTATCTTCCAAGCTCCTTGTTTTCCAGACAATTCCAGAATCAACCAGAGTCTCTCTTTCAAATTGAGAACAGAAAAATTTCAAAAATGAATAAAATAAGAAATATAAGTTTAAAAAATAAGTAAATTGGGACATTGAGTTTAGCATAAGTAGTATTTGGAGGTAAGTTTACAATTACAGACCATTAATTCTTACTTAAAATGAAAAAAGCTCACAAGCCTTCACTCAATTCAAATGGCTTACTTTGCCACATTTTATCCCAGTTTCCATAGCAACTGAATAGCCCGCATAAGAAAAGCATTTCCAGTTATTGCTTCTCTCATAATTTCTGGGAACCTTAGGCAGTCAGAAAAACAAGGCCAGGGTGGACACCACTTTAAAAATGAATTTTATGTTAGCTAGAATTTCACATAATGTAGGCAAGTAACACTGAATTCCACATGACCTTCAGCTTTAAATAACAGCCCTGTACACCCAGAACTCAAAAGCTACTCCTCCATTAGAAACCTGGAAGATTGGGAGGGGGAAAGTTTGCTTAAAGTTTGCTTGAGGAGGGGGTTAGGTAGCCTGTGATGGACCAGCCTTCCATAGACGGGAGCAACAGAACCTCTGAGTGGCTTCACGATGCAGAAACTGGAAAGTTATTCCAGCAGCTAAATGAGTCAGTCTTGTTTCCAGTCTTAACCTAATGAGATTAGGCACACACCAATCTTTTGTCACAATATTTATTCAAAAAAGGTTACATCCAATCCTTCATGAAGTCCAGAGATTGAACTCTTCACACAACAGTCAGTCTTGAACCATTTTAGAAACTCAAGTAAATGTTAGAGTACCGCTTCAGTCATCACTGGCTGATAGTTTCTGCAAGTACAAAGATGTAACATCCGTAATTCATATCACAATAACAATCAAGTGTCATGCAGTATCTTTACACTGCCTTGTTACACCACACACTTCATTGCAACAATACACTATTGTGCTTGTCATAAATTAACTAATAAATAATGAAAGCCCTTGTTACAAAAGGCACCTTGATATGTCAGCCCTTATGGCCAGTATTCCCAGTGCACTGCAATTGGTAAAATAAAAGGTAGAAGACTGGCAATAAAATTCCCTGGTACTGGCTTGATGGCTGTTCCTGTAATTTTCTTTACTCACTACTTGAAATTATCCATCTTATATCTTATCACCTAAGATCTAACAAAAAGATGAAAGGCCAAATCTTGCAAAAGCAAACAACTTTGTAATATTTGATCAAATATTCTGTAGTTAGGACGAAAAAATCTCCTACAGTAACACCAGCTAAAAAGGTACAACTAACTTGCTTGCCCAGCTTGCTTGCCACCTTCCCATTTAACAGACTTCATAAGAGAATCTTCACGCCTCAGAGCCTCCACTCGTAAGTCTGGCTTGAGACATCTTCTAACCAGCTTTGCACAGATGGATGAGTAGTTCAGATAACTACAAAGAAAAATATATCAACTTGCTTGTTCAACACTTCAACATGTAAAACATCATCTACTTCCTACAGGTTGGTGAGCACATTATTACACCAAAGTGAGGTGAGGGTCGCACAACAGAGCGAGGCTCCAAATTAAGTGTGCCCAATATCCCACCCCAGGGGAGGACATCCATCACACAGTTATCTCGTGTGTGGGAAATTAACGTCTCCTACCCCAACCCTGCAGGAGACGGGACCTCCATTTATTCGTCCCTATCCGAGAAGACTAGAATATCTAACCATTTCTTGATATTATAGAAAGGCAGCAAATTCTTCTCAATTATTTTAAGACCTTGAGTGTTGGTCCGGCCGGGGCTCGAACCCTCGAGCTCCCGCACAACATTCGAGCGCTCTATCCATTGAGCTAACCGGGAGGCAGTTAAACAAAATAACACAAACAAAAAGGGCGGGTAGAAGAAATAATTCCTCATCTGGGAGAAGAAATTAATATATAAATTGCCATTGTGCGCATTCGGGAAAATTATTGTCCAAGCCTACCTGGTAAAACGCAAAGCTTTCATTGTGTCAAATTATGCCAGCAAAATGTGACATTGGGAATCGTATTTGTAAGCAGAGGGATTCTTCTCGAACGAACTATGATAGAGGGTTACAAATTCGTAAAACGTAATAAGGCGAATATGATGATTCGTTGAATTTCACATAACACCGACCAAATATTTGTTATTCTCCAAATACAGCTAAATATGATGGTTAAAGAGGCGGTTTTTTTTGTTTTTTTTATTTTTCCCTTCCACAAAATCAACAAAGACGCAGAACTATCGAAGATATCCTTACCTTAGCCCGGCTTGCCTCCAGTACGACACCATCTTGGATATTAGATATGTTGTACAACTCATGCGTCAGGAATATACGCCTCTGTCCATTAACACTTGTGGGCTCAAAATTCTACCGGCAAACGGAGAGCATGCGTTGTGATAATTGAAAGAAATGGAAGTTCTGTCATGGCTAGTCAGCAAGTTACGGAAGGTAAGCGACATGCAGAATATTCACTTTACCATCGAGATTGTGAAAAATCGAGTGAGGATTACCCGTAATGTGTCTTCCTGTTTGCAGATCTAAAAGCATTTGAACGAAGGCTCACGGAGTACGTGCAATGTTTAGGTCCACAAACCGGCAAATGGAGACGTAAGTTTGTTAAAATCGAACTCAGTTTCAAAGTGCATTTTCGATCAATATTTAAGGTCAAGTATTCTCTTCGATGGTCAAAGGTACGGTAAAAATACGCACGAAGTAAACCTTAGAAGAGTATGACAATTAAGAGTGTTATTTCTACACAGATGTCCTACAGTTTAATTAATCAGAGGGCAACACGGGCAGTGGCTGTTTGTGTGCGAACCCTTCGACTTGAAGATGCTGCCTGGGTTTAAATAACTCTTTAAATAATTTATTTTGCAGTTATTCTTGTTCTGTCGTCAGTTGCAACCGCTGCAGGTGCTTGGGGATTAATCACAGATAGTCAACATGTAAGTTTGATATTGTGAAAAATGTATGCAAATTAGCACTTTCATTTCCATTATTGAATTTTTCATATCATAGCCAGAAGGAGCTCCTAAGCTCTAGACTTGAAACAGTTGACAAGTATATCATGAGACTAAGATGCTTGAAAAAGTGTTTTAGCCATTGTAGCAACTACGTTTATATAAACCTGTTTAGATGGTTTGTGATTTTAGTGGGAATTACTGATCCATTAAGTCTTTAGCCTTCTTTTCGGAAATAGTCGGTGTAACCTTTCTGTTCTCATCATTTTGTTTTCAGCATCCTTCACTACTGCAGTATCTGTGGCACCATAAATTTTTCACAATCAGTTGCTGTAATTTATTCATATTATTTATGCTTGGAATTCATAGAAGGGTTATGGCACCTCAAATGTATCCTTCACTGCCATCTTAGTGTTCAAACTTTTGCATAAAATATTAGATGTGCAAAGCTATCTTACTCAGCAAGGTGCCCAGCAAGTTAAGTCTCCTATTTTGCTGACTTGATTGCTAGACAAGATAATTTCAAGGTGGCATGGTATGCAGACAAATTTTTAGTGCATTTCAGGATAATTCTGAAATCATTTCTTTTATCATTTTGCACAAACTTTGCAATGGTGGGGTTAAAAAAATCTTTGTTTCTAAAGTATATTTCTCCTTTAAGAGAATCTACCTACCTCCACCTGTAGGGATTCAAGGGGCTGCCCCCAGAGCACCATTCATTATGTAACCTGGGCACCTGTATATTTTATTGTGTACTCTGAAAAAATGCAGTGGCCTTTTAAAATACTCAGGGGCCCCCAGCCTTCAACTTAACTCCACCTAACTTACACCACAGTCTGGTTACTCAAAATCTTTTTGACAACCCTGACCATTTGTTTTCCCTAGTTTTGTGATATAGAGAAAAAGTTATTTTTTAAGAATAATGAGGCAAGTGTAAACAATTGTCCTGAATGCAATAAAATGAGGTTTTGTTATCCACAGTTGCTGGACCCTTGTTGCCATTTGTGTTTCTTTAACTTGTGTATAATAGAATTTTAGGAAGAACAAGATTAGTTTTAGAGGATTATAACATGTCCTGTGATGAGGTAAGATCTTCAGTTTTCAATGCCTTTTTTATGCAGTTTAGTGATGAATGTGATGTTTAAGCAGGTTGACTTGTTTGTTTTTCTAAATACAGAGAAAAACAGTAATGTTGACCCCGAAAGAACAGCACAATTTTAATTTAGAATATTAACTTAAGAGTTGTACCATATTTTGAGCCCATAGGGCCAGTCAAAATACAAATAACAAGTAAAAATACTCAGCGATACTACACAACAAAATGTCTATAAGTCATTTATTATCCAACACACCAAACAGTTATTTCAGTGCAGGCGAATTTCGCGGATATTTATTTACAGGAAGTGCATGACAGAAGTATGTGAAGCGGAACAGAATTGGCATGTTGTTGTGTTGCTGTTTCTATTTTCTTCATTAAATGACTTGGATCTATATTTGCCAGTCATTCTGACTCTTTGTCGTCGGAAATATGATTCAAATTGTCCGCCACTTTTTTTTTCATAACTACAATCCAATTCTTCGCTTGTGCGATGCAAGAAAAGCTGTTTAACTGGTACTCTGCTATGGCGTTATTTGTACTCGTCTAAGTGTAGTTGGATAATAATTAACTTATATTGCGCTACTATCAATATACACTTTCATCAGCACAGAAACTAAAATGTTACAAAAATCTAACTGAAAAAAAACAACAGATAGAAAACGAAAAAATCTAATAATGAAATACTATATATGCTAAACATATCAATTTTAAAATATCTAAAAATAAATAGTTAGTTTAAGTACAAAAATATATATAATCTAATCTTATGTAATTTGATATTTAACAACTAAAAGCTTCTTTAAAGATACATCTTTAAATATTTTTTAAAAAGATTCAACAATTTTGAATTTCTAATATAATATGGAACAACATTCCAAAGTTTTGGTGCGGCTGTTTGAAAAGATTGGTCACCAAGTGTGGAGTACATCTTCCCTTTTGGTACCGTAATTCCAGTAATAGATTATCATTACAAGATCTTAATCTGTGCCTTCTGGGGGTCTTTAAATTGATTAATTCTAGTACATAATTAGGCACAAGCCCATGAACAGCCTTAAACGTGATCAGAAGGATCTTAAAGTGCACCTGACCCCTAAATTTTTTTTTCGTCTAAAAAAATCTTCATGCTCTGGTGAGTATCTCTTTGAAAACATTTTATGGATTTGGTCAAATCCTTAAATTTTTGTGCCATGTTGAAGTACAGAAAATTGCATTAAAATCACCGCCATTTTGACTCACGACAGCGTTTCAAGGATCAAGAGTCTGGCGACTAATGTGACGTCACTTCGAGAACCCAGCAATCTGTATTTCGCGCCATTTTGCACAGTTTACAGGTTATGTTTGGAAGGTTAGATCGATATTGGTCGCAAATATGCTGCAGAATGAAACTAGTGCTATAAAGGCTTTCGCAGGTCGACGACTGGCCAAGAATTTCTTGAGCGTCTTCTCGAAGTGACGTCACAAGTCTACTCTGCCCAGATCCCCATTTACGCGGTCATAGTCCATTCGGATCTCGACTTCAACAGGGTGTAAAGAAATGAGAATTTAACCAAATCCGACAATTTTTTCAAAAAAATACTCACCAAAGCAGGAAGATTTTTTTAAGTGAAAAAAATTTAGGGGTCAGGTGCACTTTAAATAAAATACATTGATGAATGTGCAATGGTTCTTTGTGGGGTCATTATTACTGTTGATAATCATTATGAATTAAAATTTGACATGACTTAAGCAAGGATAAGACAAATAACATGGACCAAAAAAGAAGAGGGAGTTTCAGTTTTTTTTGGAGATTATTATGTGGGTGTCGTCAGTGTGATCTTTATTCTCTCTTCAATAAAGTTTGAATTCTCACAGACTTAGAGATTTGTATCCACTCTACTCCATGCATGTTAGCAAATGTTTTTAATGAGGATTATAATTCATGACAGTTTATTGAATGTCTTATTCTTTTATTCCAGAAGGGAAGACTTATTCTGCGACCAAGGCCATCATGACGCATGCTTTTAAAGTACATATGAAATGATTTTTTTTGTAATTCATCACAAAAGAAATGTAGCAGTGAATTTCAGCACCTCAGAACCGATAATTCTTCTCTCTTTCTTCTCTAACTTGGCAGGAAAAAATTGGACATCTTACCTTACAGTAACTCAGAGCAAATTCAGACTCAGAGCTCAAATATTGCAAACAAAAGACTTCATTTCATATGAACTTCAGAATGTATTAGTTTTTGTTTTAGAAACAATTGGATGTATAGTTAAACTTTGAAAATGTTATATTCATATATGGGGATGTGATGTCAATATCTCAACACAAAAAAATCAAAGTAGTTCTTAATCATTAGGATGGTAAGTTTGATGATTTCTCAGGCATTGGTTAAGGCAATGCCTTGTCCTAAGGGCTTTATTTTTGTTTACTATAACAAGGCAATTAAGACTCAAGTTTAATTGATAGACATTAAAAAAAAAAAGAACACTTTAATAATCACGGTGTAAGGTGAAAAATTAAGACAAAAAGAATTCTAAGAGAGTCTTGCTCATAAACGAACAAGGGTGTATTTGTTACTAGTATTTACAAGCCTCTAAAAGGAAATGGTGGAATGATTTGATATTTTTTCCAGATGTTTTTTTTTTCCATTTTATATTTCCACATTAAAATGCCATGTGGCATAGTGCTTGAACTGTTAACCCCAAAACACAACAATCTTTACTTGACCTTAGTTTTGTTGATGTTCTACAATCTTTGTGAGAATTATCAGGAACCTAGAACATTGTACTCTGCATCTTGTCCTCAGGAGAGTTTGATTGTGTTACTTTGGAAATTTGCAAGTTATTTATTAAGAAGAGTGGGCAAGTAGATATTATTTTCCTTTCATTTATTTTGCTTTGTGACTTGCTGGTAGGTCTCTTTCACAAATTCTTGCAAGTAATGACAACACCAGCATGATTGCTTTATAAAAAGGGAGATGAGAGTAGGGCTTATATTAGGGGTCATTGACAAACAACTAGAATCTTTCTACATACTGATCTGTTTTTACCAAACTTAAGTCCACTGAAAAACGTTTTTATACAATTCTTGGTTCCAAAGGGTAAAATAACCTGTTCAATTACCTCTTTCCATGTTGTTAAGAAATATTTTTGTAAGTCTGACCTTTTAAGGAATACAAAAGTATTTAAGGAACTGAAATTGTACTTTCAGTCTGATTTCAGGTACTTGATTTTGGAAATCTTATCAATAAAGTTTGTTGTGGAACTTATTTGTTTGTAAATTTTACGCACACTTGTTCTTTCTGCCATGGACTTGCACATAAGTGTCGCAACGGCTGTTAACCCTTTAGCTTCTAAGATCTGATCATTAATTCTCCCCTCTAGCCACTACACATTTCCTTGTAAATTAATTTTGAGAACTTGGTGTTAGATCAGAAAATCAACCTCTTCCTGATAAGTTTGAGTATTCTCGTTACCTGTTTGCTGGATCATGTATGGAAATTATAGGGAGAAGTTACATGTTAATCACTTCTGGGAGTTATTGAGGTCATGGACCCTAAAGGAGGAAGTCTATTGGTGCACCAACCAAAAACCTTGACTTTGATTTTCTGTGCCTTGCTGCTGTGTTAGATGAAGTTTTCTTAAAGCACCTCGCCATCTCAGATTTCACACAATTGCAGTTTTGCAACCAGTCAATACCTTTTGTTTTCTCATTTTCTTGTCACACGCCCTAAAGAATTTACTACTTGTATAGTCGAGAGGGTCTCGAGAAATGTTCTTAAACATTTTCAGACTTTCAGAAAATTTTCGTTCTAAGATGGTAGATAGATGCATGGTAAACTGTAATGCTGAAATGCAGGGGGACAATTGATGAAGGGCGATACAGAGCCCTTAGGGTCCTTTGTAACTAAATTTTTAGCAAATTTTCTCGTAGTTTCATGCCACTTGAAGATGTGGTCTGCTTGAACTCTGTGTTATTACCCATAACGTGGGGCATATAATAATGCACATCACAGACACATTAGCTTTGCAATACGTTTATTTCCTTTAAATAAGGGTAATGCCATATCTCAAATGTACACGCCAAGTTATGCAAATTTTCAAATAACATTGTCGAATTAAAGCTTTATTTACAAATGAAACGGATTCACTTTGTTAATGTTTCTCTTTAAACGAAGGTTTCTTTGCTTTTTGTAATCAAAACTTCATTTCGGAGTCTTTCTGTAAAGAGTTCGTCGTCACTCGCATCATAAGGTACATCCCACAATGGGAGATCATCTGCGTCCTGTGCGAAGCACAGGGGTGGCTTAAGCACCGCCTTGTTCATGTCACTCATTGAACGCACAGGACGCATATTCTCTTGCCATGTTTTGGCGCGTGTTTTGGGATCTGGAGATGGATCATACAGGTCTTCCCAGAAGAACTCCGCCTTCTTTTCCATCTCTTGAACATCTTTTTCCAAGGCCGTTTTGCGAATGCCGCATTCACTGTGGAGAGAAAAAGTAATAGATCATCGCTTGTTGTCGGTATGACTTAGGATCTTCTTAGAACTACATCAACCCTGACCTTTAGTGAAAACATAACCGAAATAATTCTCATCCCATTCTCTTCCCATCCCTTTTAATTTTAACCTCGTCTTATTGACGTATTCATTCATTTCTCATTCATTTATTCATTCATCGCACTTTTAGAACTCATCACTCTAAAGTTCTACTTACATGATCAGTGACATTAGTTCCTTGCGCTCCTCCAATGCTCGTCCCAGTTCACTCTCAATCTGCTCTACTTGAGCCATCAGATTGTGCCTGGTGTTTCTTCTCATCTTTTCTTTGTCCTCCACAGCTCTTTGTCGCTGCTTGAACAACTCAACAGTATTCCTGTTTAGAAACAATTCAACGTTTATTACCTCTAATAAGAGCAGCAACAGCCAACTCTTCCACAAATTGCACGCAAGGCGAAATCTGGTATTAAATTGTGTGCAGTATTAGATCAGGAAGGGAAACTGCAAGGATCCATCACTCCTAATGTCGATTGTTCACTTTTTTTAAAACGCGACTGCATGAATCCGTCATGTTACTGCGAGATCCTAAAATAATATAAAATGTTTTACATTTCTCATTACCTTGTGATCTGGATATCTTCTTCAAGTATTCTGATCAGTTCTTGCATGCTTGAGAGTTCTTTTTCCATTTGCTTCCTGCGGAAGAAAAGAGAGAATCAATCGCGAGTTAAAACCATAGCATGTCAGAAAAAAAAAAAAAAAAAAGACAATCCGGAAATGATTCTTACTTCGACTCATGTTTCCTTTGTCCTGAACTAAAGCAGTTCAAACCTCTGAAGAATCTTAAAATACCCATTTTGAGTTCGTAACTTTGTAAATAAAATCTCCAAAGGATATTAGACGCGCTGTTTGCACAATGTTCTCAACTGAACTTGTCCACGTATGTAGGGTAAACTATTGTGATGCTATGAACATAGAGTGCGCGCGCTCACTCGTGCACGTGCAAATTAATGTGATATGTGATTGTTGTAAACATTTTGTAAACATACCTTCCAAATTTCTTTTGTGTGTGCGTGTGTGTGTGGGTGTGTGTGTGTGTGTCAAGTTTCAGAATTTTCCACGGTCTCATGCCTCATTCTGATAAACTGATCGCTAAGATAAACCAGCCGTCTTTTCCTGGAGAAAAATTCCAGGCATAAGTTTTGCACAACACGGTTCCAGATTAGATGCTCCATTTTCTCTCTTGTTCCTCCCTTCTCAAGAAATCACATTCGCAGAACGCTTTGCTCGGCTTCATCAAAACGGAAGATGTAAGATAGCATTTGGTTTACATTTTTTGTGTTACGTCCACATTTTCCGAGGGATACAAAAAAGCAAAATTAAAAGTCTCTATGCGGTGTAAATCTATCATGTTAAGGACTTGGAAACCAAGTTTATATCAAACTCCTTGCATTGAAATTAATGAAAGAAGTGTTGGAAAGATGGCTGAAGGGTTGGTCGAAGGAGAAGGGTGTTACTCTGTCCCAGTTTAAACCCGAGGGTTGTTCACAAACTACATATTTGTACCTCGCGCGATGGTTTGACATAAAATAAGAGCGGAATTTTAAGAGTTGCATCTTATTTTCCGAGCCCTGTTACAAATACTGCCTTTCTTCCATCAACGTTAAACTTAAAATTGAATGAGATAATTTGTTCTAGAGCCGAGGGAATTGAATGCAGATCTCACGGTTGTTGGCTGCCCAGTGCACATAAGTGTAGCAGCAGGTGTTAACCCTTCAACTGCAAAGATCTGATTGTAAATTCTCCCCTCTAGCCGCAACACATTTCCTTGTAAATTAGTAATGAAAGTTTGGTGTTGAGTCAGGATACCAACCTCTGTCTGATACGTTTGACTACTCTCATTACCTGTTTGCTGAATAATGTGAGGAAATTATGGGGAGAAGTTTCATGTTAATCACTTCTGGGGGTTAAAAGGTTAAGAGAGTGACCGTGTTACATATTTTAAGGCTTCGCAATTAGTGAGTACCTTTTGTTTTCTCATTTTCTTGCCACACACCCTAAAGAACTTAATTCTTGTACAGTACAACAACAACAAACTTTGAACATGTACAACAACAAACTTTATTCTTAATCTGATTACAGACATACATACTTGAAAATTCTTATTACAAAAATACATGATTAAAATGGTTTGTCCCGCAAATACCTAAGAAGCTAGTCGCGGCGGGGTAAAACAAGAACGTGATTAAAATAACGAGTTCAGTGGAAGAATAATAAATAAGGCAAACCTATGTTAATAGAAAAAAACCTTGCAAACTAGAAATAAATAAAACACAGAAGTTGGGAGATCAAATTAACACAGCACTTACGGACAAACAATGTATAAAGACAAGGAGTTGTAAAAGGAAAACAGACGTAAAATGGGACCCTCAGCACGCGTTTTTATGATCCTACTTTTTTAATAATCATGGGGATTTCAATATACTCATCCTCCTTTACTAATATATCAAGTAACAATTTGCGGAGATTTTCTTTGAAAGCTTTCTTTGGGAAATTGGCTATGTAGCTTGGTATCCCATTTCCCAGTTTAACTCCGAGCCGAGAAAAAGAACTGTTTTGTATTCAAGTCTAGAATATTTAACATAAAACTTTCCAGACGTAGAAGATCGTGTATTGTATAAGTGGATATTAGACGCTTTCTGAAACAAATTTAACATGTTTGGTGGGGCTATACCATTATTGAGATCGTGCATTAAGGTTGATACAGACTCATAGTAAAGAAAATTTACTGGAAGCACGTTAGCTTCGAAAAAAGAGTAATTGCATGGTCATGCCATTCGGCAAAGTATAATAAACAAAGCACTCTTTACTGAAGAATTAGTATTTTGTTAAGATAAGTCTTGCATGCCTGATACCAGGCAGCAAGATCATAAGTTAAATAAGGATGAATTAATGACTTATAGATGTTCAGTAATACAAGTCGGGGTACAAAATGGCGTAACTTTGCAATTAACCCGATAGTCTTACTAATTTTTGTTACAATGGAGTTAATGTGATATTTCCATGAAAGATTCTGATCAATAAGTACGCTCAGGTATTTTATGTAGACTTTAGACAAGTATATTTATTCAGTTCTTATCATTATCAAACATGTAAAGTTTTGGTTGGTAAGCAAGTCGCTTTTGATAGGGATGAAGAATTACAAAGCTGGATTTCTTGATGTTAAGAGTTAGTTTGTTAGCTGTCAACCAGTTATAAAGGTTTTGTAGCTCAATGTTGACTATTGTCTCAAGATCTTTCATATTTTTGTCCGCATACAGTATGTTAGTGTCGTCTGCAAATCAGTAGAACCTAAATTTGTTCGAGCATCTGTGAATATCATTACGGACATATAACAAGAAGAGCAACGGTCCAAGGATTGATCCCTGAGGAACGCCACTTCCAACGACAGCTTTATCTGATATATGATGGCCTACTTGTGTTGTTTGGGTCCGACTTTTGAGATATGAGGAGAACCAATCATTAATTATTCCGCGAAAGCCATTGTGATTGAGCTTATCAAGTTAAATGTCGTGGTCAACGGTGTCAAAGGCTTTTTTAAGATCAATGAATACTCCACGAGATAACAATCATTTATCCATGTTTGACTGTATATCATTAACAATGTCCAATATCGCATGTTGGGTTAAATGCCCCTTACGAAAGCCATATTGTGAGGAATACAAAAGTTCGTGTTTCTTTATGTAGCTCGTTAGTCTGTTGTAAATTATTTTCTCAAAAACCCTATCAAAATTAGAAAGCAAAGAGATAGGTCTGTAATTGTTTAGGTCACTAACATCGTCACTCTTGAAAACTGGCGTGATTTTGGCAATTTTGAGTTTTAATGGATGTCCCTAATTTGATAGATGTATTAAGTGTCTCTGAAAGAATAGGACTAATGACGGCACTTGAACATTTGAGAAGTTTGGTAGGGGAGGAGTATAAACCATAAGATTTGTCATTCGGCACAAGTAATATCTCTGACCTTAATTCTTCAGGTAAAACAGGTTGAAAAAAGAAGGACGAAGTTGGGGAATTGCACTTCTCGAGGTACTTTAGGTGATTTTTTCGGGGAATGGACAGATTGTTAGCAAGTCTGTTTCCTACTGCTACAAAGTGCTCATTAATAATGTCAGGTATCCGTGAACCTTCCAAACAAGTTTGTTGCGATTATTGAAGTCCTTTAGTGCAGATATGGCTTTTGCGTTTTTTTCATTGATTTTTTCATTCATTTTTTTTCATTGGTTCCTTTCCAGGCTTTTTTCATGTTGTCCATATTATTCTCAAAGAACGTACCGTAATATCTCTTTTTACTCAATCTCCAGATGCATATAATTTATTTTTAACCTTAATCGCCGCCTTAATTCCACTAGTTATCCAGGGCTCGGATAATTGCTTTGCTTTGCGGATTGATAATTTTTTCATGGGGACATGTTTGTTAACAGTTGTATTGTACTTGTTATAAAACGATGAAAACAGTTTGTTCACACAATTTATTCGTTTGCCATTATTTGATTCTATTCAACTTCAGACAGCTCGTCGTTAAAGCGATCAGTGCAGAATTTGGAATAGTCACGTATTTTCGTATTTTTAACTTGTAAAAGTTTGTCTTTCGCTGACGTAGTGATACAAAACTGCGAAAAGTGATCAGTGATATCAGAGATAATGTTTCCGCTTACAAGAAGTTTGTCAGGTGTGTTAACAAATATGTTATCAGTCAACGTAGCGGAAGATCTATGAACGCGCGTTGGTTTGTCCACGTACGCTGCTGGAATAAGATAACAGCTTCTAAGAGATAGCAAAAAAATCCAGGCTTAGTTGAGATGATTCATACTTCAGGAGATCAATATTGAAATCACCCATGATATAAATGTCCTTGTCATCAGACAGCATTTTCTCTCTTGTCTTATCTAAATACGTTAAGAAGTAATCGGGCGAATTGTGCTGGCGATAAATTATTCCACAAACAATATTTTTATGGTTGAGAAAAGAGATTTCAACCCAGAGGGCTCGGAATGCCTCATTTGAAGGTTTTTCAAAAACAGTGTAGTTAAGTGATTGATCAATAAAAAGGCCAGCGCCTCCAGAGGTCAGAGGTGTTGGCACGTGCTCAAAGACCTAACCAGGAATGCTCGGACGGCCGTTGTTTACATTCGAATTTGTAATATTTGTTTCTGAGCTACCAATAACGTCAAAGTGGAAATCCAGTTCATCTAATAACAATTCAAAATTTTCTAAATTGCGGTTGATACTCACAATATTGTTATGGAAGATGGAAAAACTAGACTTAACCGTGTTTTCAGAGATCTTTTCCTTGAACAGTTTAAAGCTGTGTGGCGAAAAGTATCGGCTTTGGATACGCTGATTAGGAAGATTAAAATCAGAATTCAAATAAGTATCCAAATTAGAGTTCAGGCTAAAAATATCTAAGTCGTATAAACTGTTTAATTTATCTAGATTTTGCCTTGGGCACCAGTCAAGAGAGATCGAGTTATTGAACGATCCATGATAGAGAGCCAAGTTACCTGTAAAGTTAAAGTAAGGAAATTCTCGCAATAATAATTTACTGGCCCTCTCTTCTGATTTATAGAGGTTTTGCACGGCAGCCATGTTGGATGGCAGGAACGATAAATTATTTTACCCATGAGAAAAAAAATTCTTTCTTATGCAAAATATTTTCATTGTTCCTGCCATCCAACATGGCTGCTGTGCAAAACCTCTATTTCTATGGAACTTCATGTTAGCTTATTCTTAACGATCGTATTATGTAAACAAGACTACTTAGCTCAACTCTGCGAAGCCACTCCTCGGAGGTCTTCTAATCTATTTAGTTTTATTGTGGTTGCCACACACCCTAAGTAATTTAATTCTTCTATAGTCGAGAGGGTCCTGAGTAATGTGCTTAAGCATTTCAGACCTTCAGAAAATGTTTGTCCTAGGATGGTAGATCAATCCATGGTAAATTGCAATGTTGAAATGAAAGGGGACAATTGATGAAGGGCGATACAAACCAACAAGGATCCTTAGCAACTAAATTTTTAGTAAACTTTGTTATAGTTTCATGCCCTTTGAAGTGGTGGACTGTTTCAGCTCCGTGTCATTACCCTTAACATGGGGCACACAATTATGCACATCTCAAACGCATTGACTTTTGAAATCATTTTATTTCTAAATGACATTGTCAAATCTCTGGCTTAATTTACAAATGTTTCTCACAATGTTTCTCCTTAAGCGAAGGTTTCTTTGCTTTTTGTAATCAAAACTTCATTTCTGAGTCTTTCTGTAAAGAGTTCGTCGTCACTCGCATCATAAGGAACATCCCACAATGGGAGATCATCTGCGTCCTGTGTGAAGCACAGGGGTGGCTTAAGCACCGCCTTGTTCAAGTCATTCATTGAACGCACAGGACGCAGATTCTCTTGCCATGCTTTGGCGCGTGTTTTGGGATCTGGAGATGGATCATACAAGTCTTCCCAGAAGAACTCCGCCTTCTTTTCCATCTCTTGAACATCTTTTTCCAAGGCCGTTTTGCGAATGCCACATTCACTGTGGAGAGAAAAAGTAATAAATCATTGCTTGTTGTCGGTACGACTTAGGATCTTGCTAGAATTATATCAACCCTGACAACATGACCGAACTGATTCTCGTCCCATTCTCTTCCCATCCCGTCTTATCACATCTCATATTATTGACGCATTCATTCATTTCTCATTCATTCATTCATCAAATGTTAGAACCCATCGCTCTAAAGCTCTACTTACATGATCAGTGACATTAGTTCCTTGCGTTCCTCTAATGCTCGTCCCAGTTCACTCTCAATCTGCTCTACTTGAGCCATCAGATTGTGCCTGGTGTTTCTTCTCATCTTTTCTTTATCCTCCACAGCTCTTTGTCGCTGCTTGAACAACTCAACAGTATTCCTGTTTAGAAACAATTCAACGTTTATTACTTCTAATAAGAGCAGTGTGGCTCCTAATGTCGAGTATTCTCTTTGTTAAAATGCGACCGCATAAATCCGTCATGCTATTGCGGGATCCCAAAAAAAGTATAAACGTTTTATGTTTCTCATTACCTTGTGATCTGGATATCTTCTTCAAGTATTCTGACCAGTTCTTGCATGCTTGAGAGTTCTTTTTCCATTTGCTTCCTGGGGACGAAAAGAGACAATCAATCGCGAGTTAAAACCACAGCTTGTCAGGAAATAAAACAAGAGAAATCCGGGAAGGATTCTTACTTCGACTTATGTTTCCTCTGTCCTGAACTAAAGCAGTTTAAACCTCTGAAGATTCTTAAAATACCCATTTTGAATTCGTAACTTTAAGAATAAAATCTCCAAAGGATATTAGAAGCGCAGTTTGCACAATGTTCTCAACCGAACTTGTCTACGTATATAGAGTAAACTATTGTGATGCTATCAACATGGAATGCGCGCGCTAACTCATGCACGCGCCGCCTGGTTAATTCATGTTGTAGAGCGCCGGACTGCTGTGCGGTAGGTCTAGGATTCAAGCTTCAGACCGGACCAACACTCAGGGTCTTGGAATAACTGAGGAGAATTTATTGCTTTTGTTATGACATCTGCAAATGGTTAGAGGTTGAATTCTTCTCGGATAATTACGAAATACCGTGCGCCCCGTCTCTTGCATCTTCTCTGTACTGGTTAGAAGGGGACGTTAAGAAACCCACACACTTATCGCAAAGAGTAGGGAACGTAGCTCGCGCTGTTGCGGTTTGGCCTTAATTCTGGTGTTGGGTGCATCTGCAAAATTTCCTTCAATTATTGTTAACTGCTCAATGCAGGCTGGCCAGAGTCCCCCGCAAAGTGTTGTAAATTAAATCGGAAAAGCCACATAGTGAAGATTTAATACATATAATACTACCGCTAGGGTAAGACTGATAGAACCCGTTACTTGAGGTAAGAGGAGAACAAGTCAAGGTTTACCTCTTGCTTGTTAACCGGAGAAGATACGCGTTTTGAAAACACAGCATCCAACTCTCTTTTGTGTGTGTGTGTGTGATAGAGTGTGATAATTTGTTCTAGAGAGGAGGGAGTTGAATGCAGACTTCACAGCGAAGTAGGGAATTTTCAAACAGCAAGCTGAGTTGGAATGAATAAATATCAACAAACAACCAGTTTAACTAAAGCGTTTCGTATTTTATGGATAACATTAAGAGATTATATTCTCTTGGTAACATGGATATCAGGTCCCATCACACGGAGAATTAACGTTTGAATATCGTTTGATTTCAACGATTTTATTAAAACGATGCAATTTTCAATATGTTAAAAAAAAAAGAGATTAAGAAACAAACTCACACACGCCCACCAAATTATCTAAAATTCTCAAATATTTCTCCTTGTTTCTAATGTACAAAAATTTAGAATTGCATGCATTTTTCGGAATTCTTTACACAACGCTGTGAAAGCGTCGAGAGACTTCTGCAAATATTAAAATTTGCACGAAAGCTTTCAATATTTGTTGGTATTCGTAACACTTCACAGGGAGGTGATTAGGTGACACCTACATCTAACTTGTTCTATTGTTGAGTAAGGATGCACAATAAACGCTTACGACTAGGCCCGCCCCGAAGCCAACAGTAGGGAACTTAAGCAGTCACGACGGCAACGCCACGGAAGACTTCGATTAAAATATGAATTTCGAAAATGGCTGCATGTGTTTACCGTCTCATAGGGCGCCAGACCTCAAACTCAACATAACGCATAAAAGTAGCATTGAGTTCCAAATGTAAATTAAAATTATTTGCCGCCGCGGTTTCGGTTCACAGACGACGCAAATTTTGGGGATTTCACGTTGTTGTTTTGCCAAGGACGGCTAAGAAATGTACAAAGTTTTAAAACGCACGTGCTGGGCTATTGTTCTGCCAATTAGATCTATTGTTTTTTTTTTTCACGTTCTCGTTGCCGTCGCCATCGTGGTTTGCTTAAATTCCCTAGTGAAGGTTTCGGGAAAACAAACCTAATGAACCAGCATTCTCACCCCACGTCCCTCATCGAAATCTCACAAACGAAGTCTGCAATCTGTGGCGTGCCTAACTTTTTTTGTTTCTTGTTCGTGTGGTGGACTGCGAAAGGTTGAGCTGTGGAAGAACATATTTCCTTGGTTAAAGGTAAGCCTTATATTATCTGTTACTGTATTTTATCAGTTGTTTATTTGCTCATTCTGGTGTCAAGGTTACTAAGAACTAGGAATCTGATTTATCGACATTGCACCCTCAGCTGCCTTAAATTTGAAAGCAGATGGAAGGCTTGGGTCAATTTTGAAGAACCATGAATGTCTCGTAGTTTTATCCGTGAAAAGTAAATTTTCATTTTCATTTCTACAATCTCTTACAAAATAAATGAACACGTTCAGTAGCCTACGTTTAACCTTCCCACCAGTTTTGAAGATGCCATCCTAGCACGTTCCGCTCTGTCAGAATTCCGGCCGTTTCGCCAACGCGTCCAAAAATACACCAAAGATGACATTTTATTCCTCTCATCATTTTTTAATACAATTCAGATATTTTTCAAAAACTATTTTGGACGTTGGCTAACTGACACATAAGCGTTGACGTAAACTTCACTCGGAATAGGAGTTGATTTGATTTATAATTGCAATTGAACCGAGTGGAGGGCAATTTGGTCTGATATCATAAGCTTCGCCACTGTCTTTGCTGAACTCATTCGGTGTAAGTACAGGTAATCGCATAGGGCCAAGTAAATTAAGGATTAATATCACGCGTGTTTTCAGAAGTTGCTGAAATTTCCCGAGTCGCGCAGCGACGAGGGCAATTTCTGCAACTTCCGAAAACACAAGTGATATTAATCCTTAATTTTACGAGGAACCATGTGATTACTTGTTTATAATATAAGGGGCAAACTGTTTTCTTACCGATCTCGCGCAAAACGGGACGCCATTGTTCAAAACAAACAGAAATTTCTTTACCTTGGCAGCCGTTGCTAAGCGATTTCCAGCCAATCATTTTCAAGTAATTTTGCCAGGGGCAATTACAAAAATTAAGAAAAAATGCCCTCTGTCTTGACCAATCACAATTCAGAAATTTTGGCCCTTATATGATAAGCGTATTCATAGATTTCCTTCTCCATCATTTCAGCAAACCAGGAGAAGACATCTATAGAAAAAGTAAAACGAAGAGGAAAAGGGTAAGAGATCACTTAGCTGATAGCTGAGCTAAAACCATACCTTTATCGATAAATACAATGTCTATGTAGAACAAATCATGATTAAGGTGGTGGAGAGTAGAGATACATAAGATAAACGAAACAAAATAATTACAGTAAAGAAAAACATAAATTTAAAAAAACTAAAATTGTTGTAAGTGTTGATTTTTGCTAAGTTTGTATTTTCCCTGGTCACACGTACTATTAGTTAGCAGATTTGCTATTCCAGGCGGGTCAATTAACTTCAAAAGATCTACTTAGTTATTATTACAGAGATGAATAGGCTAAAGAAACTTGACGCAGTTGCTTCTAGAGCTCTCTAATTTCAGTCTTGAGTTGCTGAGGTTCTTTGCTCAATATTGGCAGATCTTTTGTTATTACCGTCTTTAACGGTTGTCTTGTTTGAGTTTCGCTTATGGAGTATGTATAGAGAGCGAGAAACATACCAGGAGAGAGAAACTTTATTTTATGGGGGCGACACGTAACAGTGTCTAACTTTACAGATAAACTCGTAGCCCTCAAACACAAAATACAAATGATAAAAACTACATTGGCAATAGATGATATTTACAATAGGAATAAAAACAAATATTTCTAGAATTTGATGACTTGACAAATTGATTTAAAGCGAAGAGCACGCAAACATCTATTATTAATTCATGTCAAACGATCCCTGCATCTTCTGAGAATGGTCTTGTTTTCCACAATTCAGTTTTAAATGATTTTAAAGACTTCTTTGTCTTTAGCGATCGAGCCAAATTGTTCCAATCCTTTGCAGTTCTCACGGCAAAGGTGCATCCTCGTGATTCTTTAGTGAGCATCGGAGTTTTTGTTCGGAGATGCGTTTGAATAGACGGGTAGAGTACCGTTTCTCCGTTTATAGGCCAATTCACATCGCTTTAGATGCGCTTCATCATGAAAGGGGATCCAGCTCAGGTTGTTAAATAATGTTACTGTTTATTACTGGTACGGGCGACTAATTCTAACTAGCACAATTTTGACATGGCGAAACGACACGACACGATACAGCGAAACAACACGGTTAAAACTGCAAATAAAACAGCGAACGAAAACCTATTACAATATAAACTAAACAAAATACACAAGGAACGCTACTACGAAAACAACGATGAAAACTACATAATACAAAACTTACATTTGTTGGGATGTTGCCACTCTTGCCTAGTGGCGAACGAGCTGCACGAAGCGAAAGAACAAATATACAAAACCTACACTTGCGAAACTGCACTGAGCAAAACTACACTGAAAAAATTGCACAAACTACGATGAACAATACGGTTTAAATACATGCTACGTTACGTAACGTTATGTAAAGACGCAAAGAAAGCGCACACAACACTTTACTGCAGTTAGCACTACTGCACGAGAAACAATAAACAAAAAATAATGCGTAGCGATCTACACTGCTCGACTTACGCGTTGTCCGATCAGGGCTGTTTCAGTAGAGTTTCCTGACCTGAAGGCTGATTGCAGCTCGTATAATAAGTTCTAATTGCATAAGAAATTAGAAAGAGAGCTGGCCACGTGCTATTCGAGAATTCGAAAGGACAAGTACAACAGATATTGAGCGATAGCTGTTCATGATCATTTCCTGCTCGTCGTTTGCAAACACTGGTACAATTTTCTCGAGCATGCGTACGCTTATGCCATCGTATCCAGTGGCCTTGGTACCAGAGATTTTATCTATGTCAATGGTTTGCTCAGGCGCTAACCGAGGAATGTTGTGATCCTTGTCTGTATTTAATCTCGAGTGAACAAAGTTTATCAGCTTTGTGTTTTCAAAGTCTACTTTCAGCATCATTGTTGTTGCCAATTTGTTCTAGGATATCAACAAAGTATTCATTTAGCTTGTTTGCAATGTGGCTTTGTCATTGATATGAACTCGAGGTTTAGTTGTCCCACTTAAGGATTTCAGAACTTTCCAGACACCTTTCGGGTTTCCTTTATTCTCGTCGATCTTTTCACTTAAAAAAAACTTCTCTTTGTGTTTTTAATAAGATTTGTGGTTTGACCTTTCGCATGTGTATATCGTGTTCAATCCTCCTGCAAATTCGAATTTTTTGGCAACTGGTCCCTTATTTTCATAGAATGGAGGATCTCCTTTAATTTTGTCATCCAAACAGATTGGTTGGGTCTCTTTACACGTTCAGATTAAGTAGAATATGTCGGTCAAGAACATCATTAAGCATGGTTTCTTTTGAACTCAAAAAATCATTTTATCATCGAAGACAAACACAGCCTCTCATGGGGTACATTGTAGATTTTGTAGTAATTCATCTATATTCAAGTTCTTTAAGTTACGATATTTGATGATACTGTGAATTTGATCTTTCTGCCTTCTAGATTACTCTCGTCTAATAAATACCGAAAGATAGTCCGAAAGACCAATGCTTAGCACAGAAATGTCAGCAATGAAACTCGGAGGCGTTCGAGACATGTAGAGCACGCAAGACGTGTAACTTCATTTACAGTTGACTCAAATTTTAACTTCCAAAGGCTTTCGCTAATCCATGCTAATCGATATGCAGGGTAGAAAAATTATATGTTAAAGTTCCCAAAAACATGCAAATTCTTGTTTGCTTTAATAAGCTGCTTCGATGTCAAACTCTAGTCTGGCATCCGTGTCCGCAGTTGATAAAGGCGGGATATAAACACCTCCTAACAAGTGTCGGACAATTTGATTTGTATGAACGGATTTGTAACCAAATAGTTTCGAGTTCGTTTTCATCCAGGCTTGTAATTCTGCCGAATTTAAGGCTGGAAGCGACATAAGCAAGAATTCTGCCGCCTTTCTTCAATCCTTGTCGGGTTTTTCTGAAAAACGTGTATCCAGGTATCTGTAGAACGCAGTCAGGTGTGCCTTGAGGAAGGTTTCGAGGAGAAAAAGCGCATCAATTTCATGATGATTTGCAGTTAGTAATAACTTTATTTGCTCCAGCTTAGTGTCCGTTAAATGATTTACGTTCCACTGTCCTCATTCGAGAACATTTCCTAGTAAAGATATCTAAGGGCACATTTCGTTTTCCTGTCCTCCTCGTTGTCGCTTGAGGCAGTTGGGCCGGTATTTGGGTTAACATCACAAGCCTTGAAAATTCAAGCTCCGAAATACGAGGATTGAAAGTTAACACACCATTTTTGGTGTACTTTATCACTGAATAAAGAAATTCTTTTGAATTCTTCGGTGGGGATGCCGAGATTGTCTTCAGTACCAAAAGGCGTTCGTTTTGCGTTGTTGATATTTTATGAAATGCAAGTGTTGTCGCTTTCAAAGGAACTGTTGTCATCTTCGTAAGTAGCTACTTGATAGAAGTAACACTAGGAGTTCAAGAATGAGTAGCAGTAAGCGAAGATTGAGCCCGTTCACGGAGCAAGACGCCATGCCTGCCCGATTTAAACCTGCGACCTAAGGTGCTAAATTGTGAACTCATTGTCGGCAACATGACTTCCATTCTAGAGGAGCTTGAGTTTTTTCATTACTACAATCATTTTTGTCATTTTTTCGAACACAAATTACTTTCATACTTCTTACATTCACTGGGGGATTTGAAAGTGAGGAAAACGATGTCTGATTAGTGCGGGGAGCGCATATCACTGAATTTGGGAGTGTTGCCCATTTGGTTTGCTGCGTTTGGTGATCATGATGCAACGTAATGTTTTCAACTTGGGGTTTATGCTTTAAAGTTACCTTGATGATAATAATAATAGTAATAATAATGATACTTTACTAAAGTCTCCTATTGTAGCTTTTCAGAATTTAGTCCCAATGCAAGAAGCGATATTATAAAATTAGTTATATTATGATAATTATATTTAAAAACTGTATTAGTACTCCTTAAAAATATTTTTTTTAAGATAGTTTAAAACTTTGAAAAGAGTCAATACCTGTAACGCTCACGGGCAGATTGTTCCACACTTAACTGCGTATGCTCTATACGAGAAATTGCGATGACCTGTAGAAGAGCAGCACTTGAGAATCTGCTACAGATTCTTATTTGTAGTGTTGCGGCTATGAATGTCTGATCTTATGACAAACTGTCATATGATAACTCTTATGATAAATCTGTCGCTCAGGTGATGCCAGGTTGCCAAGGGTTGACCCCAAAAAAATTGGAAACAAGGCTCCTGCAGATTTGATGGGTGGCTATCAGAGGAGATCACGAAAGTGCACATAACTATTAAAAGTTAAATGTGAGGAAACGATGTTTGATTAGTGCATGGTGCGCATATGACTTGGTTGCCATGAAAAGGAGAAGAAAATTATAATCTGCTAGTTGAATTTGCAGAGAAAGTTGCCCATTTGGTTTGCTGTGTTTGGTGATCATGTTGCAACCTTGTGTTCTTAAGTCAGGGTTAATGCTCAAAGGTTATTTTGTTGGCGATATTACGTTGCAAAAGGCTAACGTGAATTAAGTTCCGAGATAAGGGCCCTGAAGTGTACCTGGTGGCTACCAATGAAGATCACGAAAATGCTCTCTTATCTGAGGAGAGAGAAAATGTTGTGGCGCTCTGATTTTTTGCGGACAGTTTGTGGGAAATTTGCATGTTGAAGAGAACACTTGTTGTCTGTGTTATTTATAAAAAATTGAAAAACTAAAATGAGGTAACATGTTCAGGTGAAAACTGGTGGAGAAATTGGTGTTGTGTGCCAAAGAACCAAATTGATGTTGTGTGTCAAAGAACCAAATTGGTGTTGTGTGCCAAGAAGAGAGAAATATAGTGGTGCTCCGGTCTTTGCGATCAGTTTGAGGAGAATTTACATTTCACAAGATTACACTTGTAATTTATGCATTATACTTGAAACATTCTTTGTAAACAGTGACTTATAGACTATTTATCGTTCACTAGTATTTAAAAGGTTTGAAATCCAAATAGCTGCTTTTCATGCTGATAATTTTACCAGTGAACTCTTATTTTGCTTTAGCCATGCAATTGTTAAGAGTGCAGTTTTTAGGATTATTGTTAGGTAGGATTTGAATTTTAATAAAGTTATTATTGCTTGTAAAAAAATTATACTTGAAAAATGAAAAAAACTAACATGAAATAATAAATTGAGGTAAAACTAGGTGGAGACATTGCTGCCGTGTGCCAGAGGAGAGAATATTGACGGTGGTCTGGCCTTTGAGGTCGTTTGAAGGGAATTTATTTTGTACAGGAGAGCCTTGGTCAGGGGTTTTTTGATGTTTTCAGCAGAAGGGCAACTGGTTTTCACAGGAGGGCAAAACTTTTTGAACTGAACTTTATAAGATAAACCTTCCTCCAGATTGTTGAACCAGGTGGGCAAAACCGTCCTTACAACTGGTCAATTTGGCCGGTGCCCGGCCCTTAATGAAATCCCTGCACTTGGTTGCTTATGCTTTCTCCTCAAAGCATAGAAAAAACTAATGTAACGTTGTATCGTTGAGGTGAAAACTGGGGTAGGATTGCATTTTATCGAGCAGAACTATTTTGAACTTTAAAAAATGCTCTACACTTTAGTTCGAGTTATTGGAGATTGGTGTTTACCGTTAGAAAAAAATGCCTCTGAATGGATTGATGTCAGCTAGTCCAACCGTTTCAAAGCTGGCGTTACATGATCTTGTTTCTTACTGTTGGTTACAGCAAGTGCAGCAAGTGCAGCAAGTTTTGTACTTTTGAAATGTTCCTCTTTTACGTGTTATACCGCCATACTGACGAGCGATAATACAGCCTGTTGAGAATTAAGCACTTTACAGATCTTTAACAGAGACTGCTTGTAAAAGGCTGCAATGCATTTTTGGACACAACTAATACTAAAATATAAAAGATAAAATTAATGAATATTAAGCCGTAGTGGAGAATATTTGTACAAAGGATAAGAATGACCAAACAGAAAATAGTAGTAATGAAAAGAAAAAGACAAAAAAAATTAAATCTATCTCTAACACTAAAATCAATTTGACTAGGGTTCATTAACTTCAAAAATGAATGCAGCCGGTTATCATTGGAAAAAAGATATGGAACCTCTTGAATTATATTGAAATCATTTTACATTAATAACAAAATGAAAGTCGTAGAAAAATTGAAAAGTATTTCACTTGTAGAAAAAGAAGGAAAAAAAATGAAACCGGTCATCATTGAAAAAAATAGAGAACTAGTATTTAAAACTCTCTAGAAAAAAGCATAGAAAACATAACTCCTTTAAAAAACATTCTTGAAAAGTAATGTAACCTTGTGCGTAAAGTGGAAAGTGTCATTTCCTCATTGGATAGAGTTTAATGTTTTGTTCTCCCTTTACTTGGACATAAAAAAGATTTTCAATTTTTTTGGGAAAATTGTAGACTGTGGCCGAGGTCTGAAACGAATTCTTTGTTTTTTCAAAACGCTTTAAGGTACCCGAGCCGGTCACAATGATGGTAGTTCCATTTTTCTTTATTACTGGTTTCTTTGGATTCATCTGTGTTTACGTTTTCACTTTTCGAGGTATGTCTTTTCCTTTTCTTCTTCTTTATTGCTCTCTTTCTCGTTCTTCCTCATTCCATTCTGCCAGTCTTCATTCCTGTCTTCTTGGGAAATGTGTTGGTGCTCTTGTCTTGGCAGCCTGAAGGAAATTAAAAAGAGAACACTTGTTCCATATACAATACACTGACACTAAAAAAACTGTGTCAAGGTGAGAATTGGTGGAGATGGTACTAAATTGAGTGTAGCATTGCATTTTGTTGAGAAGTAAACTTTGAGCCATAAAGAATACCTTGCACAATGGTCTGTGTTATCAGAGATTGTGGTCAACTGTTAGATAACGAGGGTTTCTCAACCATCAGACCGATATTATGCTGTTAACTAGGACCACATAATGAAAGTAAAGCACCACTGAATGGAATGGTCGTGAGGATAAATCTTTGTTAGGGATGCAAGAGTCATCTAGGACCGATACATGAAATACCGGCAAAGAACATCCCTATAGAAAGAAATTTTAAAAAAGTAGTAAAAAAGAAAAAATAAAAAACCAAAAGAAGAGTATTTTTGTGGTGTGTTACCTTTAACGGGTTTAAACTTATCAGTCCAATATTGTAACATTCTGTTAAGCTGACAGCCCCTCGCTTCTGTGATAGACAAAATAGCTCATTCCTTTAAAATAAACCTTAATTTTTAAGCAAAAATGTTTTTGTCTACCAAACGAGCAGTGACCGTATTGGTAAAAGGACGCGAAAGGATAAGGATGAGGTAATACTAAAAAGACTCGTAAAAGCGAAGGAATGATCATTGATTATTGACTTGTAGCATTTGTGGTGAGTCCTAAAGGAGCTGTTCTGAACAACTGAACACGATGGTTGCAAACACCGGTCGAAGACTACTCGTAATAACTCTTAAATAGTAAAAAGGTGAACGGACGACAAATGAAAGGTGTGGGCACGCATCAGACGTCCGACAAGCAATCGTAAGATATTTGAAAAAATGACTAGCTCGCAATTACAGAATAACAAATGGCGCACAAGTGTAAATTGTTCAAAGGCATATTGACCGTGTCGAAAATCTTAAAAATTTAGTAAACAACAAACTGCTCTCTTTCGCAACTCAAGCTACAAGCGTCAGACAACTTCAAGATGTTCATTTCACTTTTTAGCTAAATATTACGCTTGCACAAGACCAATAACGGAGAAGAAAATCACAAAAATCGATTTGATCCAAATATTATTACACGAAAAGTGCATCATTGTGTCGCACAAAGAGAAGCACATCATCTACGCGTAAATAAAAGTCGCACAAAGAGAGTTAAGAATTTGTGGACTTGCATACAAAGTCACCTATCGAGCTCAGAAAAGATGCAATTATCAACTTCACAAGAATCCTTTCAAACTGTTAAAACTAATGCTCTTGTTCTTTTTTTGGTTGCCAAAACAAGCGTGAATACATTTCAAGAGGACCTTTTCTCCAATGAGTTAAAGTATTTTGACGTTGCAGTGCAACACGCTAGAGACCATCGTCTATATTTCTTGGCGCTAAAGTTTCAAGCCCTCACCTTAAAAATGACTATATTTCGAAACTCACAAATGACAGTGAAGAGGGAAAAAAAAAAGTCAAAGCCAGTTTCTCCAACCCGTTTGAGTATTTTGCCATTGGATTGGAACACGCAAGAAAGCATCTTCTATCTTTCTTGGCGCTAAAGTTTCCACCCGCTAGCTCAAAAAATAACTCCATCGAGGAACTCGCAAATATGGCCAGGAAAATTCAGAAAAAAACAGAAGCAACAGCACATGCAACTCTCTCTTACTCCGCAATAGAGCACTTTAACTTTGCTACGCATCCGACCTGCACCTCACAGTCGCTTCAGTTTTAATACTTTACGCTGTGAGTGAAATATCATTGAATCATAAATGAAGTATTGGCCACAACTCGTTTAAAATAAAACATAAAAAAAGAGATGGAAGAGAGCAAAAGTTTTAAGGAATATCGACAAATCTACTGCATTTGCCATAACATAAACCTATTGTGCGCAGAAATTGCCCTTTCGACTAAGAGTCAAAGCAAAATCCAGAAAGTACAGTTTTTAAAGGATTTGTATGGCGAAGTGGTTACCTGCGCAGTAGCTCAAATGAGCTTTGCAACGCCAATAAAGAAACCTCCAAAACCTCGTCACGACTAGCAACATGGACGCTCGTTTCCGACCAACAACAATTCGAAAGGTGGCCTCAGCGACATGATACAATTTAAGAAAATGTATGGCAAATTTACTGACATGCGTAGACTCGATAATTCCACCTTGAAACATTCCTAGAAACTCCACACGCATAGACAAGTTTTCTACAGCTCTCAAGCACTTCACAACTCAAGTTTAAGCCAGCCACCTCGAGACAAACTGTCTAAAGAAGTTTGCATTTTTTTTTTTTGAGATTTGTATGACAAACTACATGCATGCGCAGTACTTGAAACGGGCTTCTCCAAGATAATCAACACATCCAAGCGAAAATCGTGACCACCGCCAACATATAAAACGCATGCTAAGAGAATGTATGAGAAATAGTCTCATATGCGCAAACTCGACCTTTTCACTTTGAAACATTGCTACATGCACGAAACTCAGACAACACACATCACATTCTAGTTCATTATAAATCACCTTACGAGGCAACAGCTTCAGAGACATTTGAATATTTCGGTAACGTATTACACCACTTCCTTTCAAGAAAATCTCTCCTTATTAACGGAAAAAACTTTATAAACACAAGTCATTGTAACCTGAAAATTTGGTACAAAACGAGTTTCACTTTCGGTCAAAAATTTTAAGAGAATGTATGGGAAACAACGCTCTTCATTGTGACGTGACAGCTCGAGGCGTCACTGCACCGACCTAAAATTCGTACAACACCTGCAACTCATCGATTGGAAGCCGTACAAGGATTTCTTGACAAATCTGTTTTCACCACAAAAGTTATAATACTTAAATTATAACACGCCACTCGAGAAAAGACAGGTGCGTGTCGCGTTCGGATCGGGCGTAGTAGACCGCGTGAGATCTCATCGCGGCACGTCCCGCCGTTGGAACCGTCACCTGTTTGGTTCTGCTGTTGGTCCAGGCGATTTTCTTGGCACTCAACGACATCCGCATCTCCGGTTCTCGAGGCCTAAGTCCTCGCAGGTGGCGATAGGGAGCCTCGTAAGGACCCACTCTCACAGAGAACATCGCGCCGGACTCGAACGCGTCCGTGCCATTTGGAGACGTAGCTGGCCGCGTACTTCAAGAGTAGACCGTTGCCGTCGGAACTCTGCACGTCCATCATACACTTGAGCGCGGGCAGCAGGGTGGAAACATACGCCCTCACATTTCGCGCGAACGCCTCGGCAGGATGAAAGAGATTAAGAATCTGACCCGCACCGTAGGTGGCGACGGTTGTCTTGTCTTCGAACTGCGCCTGACCGGAGTTGCAAGACGAGTCTCGCGAGGTCCGTGTGACTCCACGGGAAGTCCGCACGAATGGCATCGAGCTTGATCTTGTTGAAGTCTTTCAACCAGTCTAGCACGTGTAGGTGCACCATACCTCTATGTTGAAACTCGAACCGGTAGAAATACGTCTTGACGCCGGTGCAGTTCTTCTTGCAATCATACGAGAACACATGGTTGGACCACAACTTGGTGTTGGAGCCGCAAAAGTAGCCTCTGACGACCTGCTCCAAGATGAAAGATGTGCATGGTCTCGAATGCGGACGCACTCGTGGGATTGCAGCCCGTCTTCTGCCGTACGGTGTGCAACCAATGCGGAAAGGGAAACGTCCACTCGTAAGGGGTAATGGTCACGAAGAGGCTAGGCCTTCCGTACTGGAGTACTGCGTCCAACAGAAATCTATGTTGCCATCTCCAGTACTCGGTGGAAAAGGGTTTGCCTTCCAAAGCCTTGTTGGGCGAACACTGCGTGCGTCTAGCGGAAGCTATGGCGCCGCTCGCCATCTGCCATATCCACAGGTCGTAATGAAAATGCAAGAGCTCGTGATCTATGCCATAGTCGACTTTCTCCGAGTTCACTTTCATCATGTAAGCTATCTTGGAACTCAATCTCGACTGCCTACCGTCCATGTTAGTTCCGCACCAAGATCTGAAAGGAAACAAGTGTGGCCAGAGGGCACATTCGATGCACGTTCTCTGTTCGAAATCGTAAATGTTCACTCTTTGCCTTGTCTAATCGATCGTTCGCGTACTTGCACGAAACTCATGTAGGGCACTGTCATCCGAGGCCATGAGAAAATCGTACGCGCGTTGACATCGGTTCTTATCTGCAGGAGGCAATGCATCGATTTTGTCTTGCACAAGAGAGTGCACTCAACGAGACGTGAAACATTCCTCCCTTCTTTGTGTAGCCGTGCGCAGCTCGCTCGTAGTCTCCAGTGTGAACATCGACCTGTCTCAAAGCGACGATTTGGGTGGGTAAAAGAAAGATTTCTGACGTCCTTTGGAATCTCTGTATCGAGGAATCACGTAACGCCTAGAAACACAATTGGAAACGCGTTTCCTCTTCAACGGAGGCGTTTTTACGAATCTCGGAAATAGTTTCTCAGACAAGAGTGACTTACATTGTGATTGCAATAGTTCCAGCTGGAATTCTTTATCCAAAATTCGAGCGCGTTTGCCTCGGCCTTAAAAAACTTAGTCGACGAGTTGACTAGCGACTCTTGCAGACCGTGATCTCTCCAAAATGTCGTTTCGCGTTAGAATCTCGTTGTGTTCTCGCTAGAGAATTGTCATTTATGCGCTCGATTTTCTCGCTCAAAGACGCGTCCTTCGTGATCGTGCAACACTTTCTCTTAGCCCAAAATTGTTTCGATTGATTGGAAGTCCATCTAAGAGGCATCTAAGGTGAGTAGGAAAGCATGCTTTTAAGAAAAATCCTTTCCACTTAGAGAACATTTTCAGTCTTTATTCCGACGGGAGACACGAAAGAAGTTAAAACAGTTTTGAAGGAGAGTGCAGTTGGCCGCAAAAGAAAAAAACCGAAAACACTAGTTGAATGAATGCTTAATTAAGCATTCACTCGAATACAGAGATCACTCTACAAGACTAGTTTTTACCGAGGTCTAGCGTTATTTGTTGTTTAGTGGAAATTTTTCTTTTCTAAAACTGCTTTGGGTTGATAACAAGCGTATCGAGAAGAGTAAGTTAAGTGGCTAGAAGGGAACGCATTTGAGACCAAGTTGTTACGAGTTTGAAAATATGTCAAATCTGCTTTCAATCTGTGTCGAAAATCTTAAAAATTTGGTAAACAAGAAACTGCTGTCTTTCCCAACCCAAGTTACGAGCGTAAAACAATTTCAAAATATTAATTTAACTCGTTAGCTAAATATTACGCTTGTACAAGACGAATAAGAGAGAACAACATGTACAACTTCAATGTCAAATTACGCAATTTGACCCTCCCCCGTACTAAGTAGTCTTATAAAACTCTCAAATCTCCTCTATTGTAAGTATTTTAGTACTGCACTATTTATTTTGGTTTATGGGTCAATAAAAACTGCTCTATTGAAAATATTCAAATATAACAAATTGCTAATAAATTTTATTAATTTCTGAACTATAACAAACTTGACACTGTTAAGAAATTACAATGTATGAATTTTAATCAAGTTAATTTGAATTACTATTGTTTTGTTCTGACTAGCCTTCCATTCATGTGCATGAAAACATTTTTGTTTCTACTTTAACATGAGGCTAATTAGCCCAGAAAACTTGTTATTCAAATTTGCTGCTATATTTTAATGATCGGTGCCATATAACAATAACAAATGTGAAATTGACAAACATTTACTGCAAAAATAACTCTCGCAACAGCAAATCAACATGGTATTAACATTTTGGTATCTATAAATAAGAAACTAACGATGTTAAGTGGTTTTCAGTAAATGAAACTTTTTTGGTGCAATCAGCATATGTGGGAAATAAAGCTGTAGCTCTTTAGATTACACAGTGCTATTTTATAATGTATTGCTATTTGAGGTGTATTGAAAATTGACATCGATGCTCAGTTCAAGTAAGAAATAAAGATTAAGAGAGAAAAATATTCAAAAAGTTCATTTGGCTACAGTATTGTAAATAGAAAACATAACTTTTGGAAAATATGAACTGCTATAAATTTTTCAAACCTTACAAGAGTGAATGAATTTTAGTTTCATTGACTTGTCGCTGTTTCATTTCTGGTCGAGGCTGTCCAACAAATGTTCTAGGATATGCTAACTCTTCACTCAATGGTCTAGTACCTTCAGCCGGAGCAACATTAAGAATATTTTGCCGTTCATTTTCTTGTAAAAAGTCTGTTGCAGTTGACATTGTATCAGTTACACCAGCAATTGGTTCTACTTCATCTTCATTTAATACATCGTATTCATCTATATTTAAATAAGTGAGATCTGTGGAGGCATTATTCTGATCTGATTGTGATTCCACACTGTTGGTGTTATCATCATTATTACTTTGTCCAATTTCAATATTATATTTGTTGATCCAATCATCATCAAATACTATTCCTTCATCTTTATATAAACTGCTATTGGTCATTAAATGTAAGACCTCACAAGGTCATTCAAGCAGCAAAATGCTTAAAGACAATGCATAACTTTTGTACTGGAGTTTTCTCTTTAAATTAACTTTGATAGTGGCTGTGTGGCTATGTAATCTTGGTAACAGGTTTACTGTATGAGTCACATCTGCAGACACATTAACAATATTACCTCATATTTTTAGCTGTCTACCTCTGGGAGCTTGCATAAGCTTTTGAAATGCAATCCTTGGTGCAAGTAGTCGACATTATAATTCAATAAAGTCAAACAAATCTGGCTTTTTTGGAAAAGACATACCATTAGCCACAGCACATGGTGGGACCTTGTTTTTTTTATCAAATGATTCTTACAAGTGTTACAAATCCACTCTTTGTTATTAACACTGACTTTATTACATAAATATTTTGTGATATCAGGATTGGACTGTCTAAGTTTGTCCGCATGAGCTACACTAAATCTATACCACAACTGGTCATAACAAGTACAGATGTACAATGGACCTTTCACTATTTCATGGAATTTATTAATTGAACATTCAACAGATATATTTGTTTTTGAAAATCTTCCATTTCATTCATATTCATTATGCTTAGCTTTTTTCTCAGGAGATGCTAAAGTTGCTCTACGATTTCGTTCATATTCATTACTCTTGGCTTTTTTCTCTGGAGATGCTAAACTTGCTCTACGATTTCGTTCATATTCATTACGCTTAGCTTTTTTCTCTGGAGATGCATTGATTTTGGCTCTTTTCTCAGGAGATGCAGTACTGAGATATTCTGTATTGTTTCATATAATAAGCTTTTGGTTGCCTTTTGCTTTTGTGATTGTCTAATTTTTCATTAAGTTTGTTGCTATCGTCATTGATATCACTGCTATTTTCAGTTGAAAATGTTGAAACATAATGCATCTCTCCTATATGACCTATGAATATTAATCTCCTGTTTTCTAACAAATTACTATGTGCAGGCTCAATCAAGGTAATTTCTCAGAAATTTTGACTTGATTCTATGATATGAATCTTTAAGTTTATTGCATCAGCAACTGCTTCTCTGATAATGTTAACAGCCCATGTGCCTTGCTCTCAGACATATCAGATAAATACTGAACCCATTGTGTGCCTTCTACACTTTATATAAATTGCTCTGGATTGTCAGTCAAATATGTTACTCCTAAAGCTCTGATTTCTGCATGGTGACTTGAATCACCATATAACTGATGAGATATAGAGATTTAAATAAACAATCTCCTCCTCCGCCAACATCTAATGGTTGTAATCCATATCTAAGCATTCTATAGTGCAATACAAAATCTGCATTCAATAGTGTTGCTCCTGATGGGACTTGGATTTAATTCAACATCCCCTGAAAATAATAGCTTTTGCATAGATACATTATATGTCACAGGAGAAATTCTACTTTTCTTAAAACAGAGTGAACAGAAACTGTCTTGTCTTAAATATACCTTAATCTCCATTGCTTATAATGTTTCGCAAATTTATGTAAAACAGATGAAATGGGACTGACCTTATCACTATTTTCTTATACTTAGATCGAAGTTTTCTATTTTTAAATACAATCATGATCTTTTTTATATTTATTCTGGATGGCTCTCTTTGTCTTCTTCGATTAGGTGACTTAGAGCACAATCGAGAATGTCTGTGATTTTTGGCACATGCCATTTGTACTCGTATCTTTGAATTTCACTTGCTCTAATGAAGTATCATGCTCTATATTGGAATTATCATCGTTTATCTTCTGATAGCTATTTGAAAGAGGCACAACTTTCATAAAACCTCTCATTCAATTACTTGTGTCGTTTTCTTTTGATAAAGCATCGAATGTTGACTTCATATGGCACGAGCGGTTTATCTCAACATGACTTGACTCAGTTTGAAGATTGGACAATACAGCCTCCCGAAGGGATTTTATCGTTCCCCCAAGGGAATTTGTTTGGCACCCGCGAACAAGATTTATTTTTGCTCCCCAAAGGGAATTTGTTTGGCACCCGCGAACAAGGTTTATTTTTGCTCCCCAAAGGGAATTTGTTTGGCACCCGCTAACGGGCTTTATTTGTGCTCCCAAAAGGGATTTTTGGCTCTCTTTAAGAGATTTTTTGTTCTCATATTGGAATACAATCTTTTGTAGCAGGTAGACGTGACAAATTCGTGGAGGCAGTAACAGAATTTGGTAGGATAAAGAGCTCTTCGGCCATGACTAGTCAACAGAGCACGCTTACACACTTCAGTTGTTTTTTTCAAAAACAAAGATCCTAAATCTTGAAAAAAGCTAGAAAAACTTTTGATAGGAAACACTTCACAGAGGCATCGAAAATTGAGCTTGGTTCTTGATGTAGAATAGTATTCTCTTCATTCTCATCCCCATAATCCCTTGCGCCTTGGGGGGGTAACCAGTCTGACAACAAAGCTAAGGACGCCATATCTGTTTACAAAACTCTTATATATCATCGTAATTTACATGAGAAAAAACGACTTTTGCTGTGCTCCAGGCTACTCAAATAATCGGAAAAGAAACCCAAATCTCAAGTTTTACAGAATTCCGAAAGAATCTAAGCGAAGAAATGCTTGGTTAAATAGAATTCGCCGACAAGATTTTGCACCATTAGACAACACTCGATTGCGCTCAGCTCACTTTGTTGGAGGAGAGAAGTCCGATGATCCTGCACATTCGGCTTACAATCCATCCATATTTGAGTTCAAGAAGGAAACTTAAAGTGGAAATACCAGAACAAGTAAAAAAAAAAACAAACAAAGACGACTTCGTTGCAATTGAAACTCTAAAACCAAAGCGCGAACGAGTCTGTGTGAGTACTTCACGATGACTTTGATAAGTGTTTTTGTTTAAGTTTTTATACTTGAAACATTATTTCCAACATATCTTTTTATCATTTTCTCACGTATCGGGAAAGAGTAGGGGTCGACCAAGAAAATCATTCAAATCTGTTGATGATCATGAAATATGGGGAGCTTGTCTACCAATACAACACCCATTGAAAGAGCATGACTACTGCAAGTCGCAAGAGAAAGAGCATGACTACTGCAAGTCGCAAGAGAATTAAGGGATGACATTTTGCAAGAGCTCACTTATTTGCAGAGCAAAGCGATCGAACTTGAGAACGAAAATCCAAAGCTACGTGCAAAATGTCTTTTGCTGGATCAAATTAAGCTAGACAATGAGCAAAACTTACCTTCAAGTCGATTTGCTTGGAGTTGCTCTGAGCACATGGCACACGAAGAAGCGGCCCGGCGATCGATAACGTATCGCCGAAGAAGCGGAGAGTCACGAAGTTAACCCGAATTGGATTTGCAGTCACGAAGTTAACCCGAATTACATGCACGCAAACACGTATACACCAGGGCAATGGCATTGTGGCTTGAGCCTCGGAACGAGGCTCTAGCCACAAAAAACCTTAGGAATTTTCGCCAGACTAGATTTAAACAACAAACATATGAAATACATATATATGAACTGCGGTTATGAAACGTATATGCACGATCCTTCGCAGTAAAGCACTATTTAAGCAATAGTGAAAATCAGACCTGAAAAAAATTCAGGCCTGTACGGGATTCGAACCACTGACCTCAGAAGGTCGAAAAGAAAGAACAGTTCCCGTTTTTTCAGTGCTACAAGAAAGCTGTAGCAACAAACTAATAGAATTGTCACTGGGAAGTTTTCTTCAAAATCTTTTTTACATGAAACGAAAAGCCGCTTGCTAAATGAATAAGCACTCAAGATTTATGGCCTCGTCTAAAAGTACACACGAGTGACGACGAAGGTTCTTGCAGCCTCGCGGCCGTCGTCTTAGTGTGCAATGCATTCTGGGCTAATGACATGAAATGGTTGCTCAGTGCATTTGCGGTGCACTTTTCACTACTGTTGACGCTATATTGCTGTAGTCTTAGAAACTTTGGTAAATTTGTCACCGATCTGGTAAGGACTTTATCAAAAGCTTTCATTTGAGCGGGAGTAATAAAGGCAAATTAGTTTAACACCTTACGGGCGTATCACAAATCAACAAAATGACCAGCTCTCTGTTGGCTTGTTAGTTCAGTTGGTAGAGCATTGCATTCCGAGACAATGCTAGGAGCTATGAAAACTAATTAAAAATATATCGAGATACCATAGATAAAGGAAACTCGTTAATACATTAGCATAAACACATTTATTACGTCCCTGTTCACACGTGGCATTGATAAGTCAGACTGAGCGACAATCTTTCGCTTTTCATTAAGCCGATTTTTTCTTATCATTATTGCCTTTACAACATCTTTCTCTCAGAGGTCTAGACATAGTAAAAAAAACTGTCTGTCTGTAAATTAACATGCTTTCTTAACTGCATTTGCTTTGCATCACATTGAAATGGTCTAACGATTTTAAGATTCATCGACAACAAGAAAAATTGGCAGAATCATCTTTCTTTTGCTTTTGTCACGTCTAAACGAAGGTTGACCCAACCGAAATGCATTTCTAGTACTACTTGTCACATTTGATTTTAGTATACCAACAGTGTAAAAGATATTTAAAGATATCGGACAACTCGATCTCAGACAAACTCGGAGAAGCTTCAAGCTTTTTCGTTTATTTAAGTTATTTCTTATAGTTTTTGTAAGCGTTCGTTGCTGACCGTCCCCAGATTTTTGTTTCTACATTGGAAGAACACAACGCAGCCAGCTCGAGCGATCGTGTTGCTTTGAAGGTTTTGTCTGCTGAGATAAAGCTGCCAGTGTTGCCTGTATTACCAGTTTGATACAGGATATCGAAAGATGAAAAAACTAATATAGGTCTGATATTCTCACGTGTTATGAGCATCAATTTCTCCCTCCTTATTCTCTTATGACAGCTATTATGCTTTGCATGTCCGATATCGACGCTACACTGTGCAACTTTTTGACGAGGATACATTTAGCTGCCTTTCTTTTACATTCTCCTTTCCTATTTCTAGTATTTAACAGCGCCGCCTTTTCTAGCGTGTGAAAGGTAATCGAAAGACATTAATCAAAAGCAAACAGGAATGAAACTATTAAAGTACAAGTGAATAAAGGCTGATAGTTTCGAAAGAAACTGTTTGGGGCTGCCTTGGTGGGAGTAACGAAATAATTTGGATATATCAACAAAGTTGAAGTGGTAAATTGGCCACCGTAACGATTACAAAAGCTGACGTTTCGAGCGTTAGCCCTTCGTCGGAGCCTCTTGTAGCCAATTTACCACTTCAACTTTGTTGATATACCCATATTAAAGTACAAGGTTTGATTCTACTTCAAGCTTTCACAATTAATTTAATGTCAGTGTTCCCTTTCGAGGTAGAAATGGAAACCAACTTATCAGTGGTTGTATTTGAGTGTAATCGAGTCCCTCTGACACACAAAAAGCTCATTGTCCCCAATGTTCAGTGGACAAGAATAGCCACCCAGTGGATGTCCATTGTTAAATCATTATTTATTTATTTATTTATTTATTTGTTTAATGTTCGACCAGCTGTATCGTGCCCTTGCCTGCTATTTTCCCAATCATTCCCCTCTTGCGGTATCGAGTCTTCGAGCCATCTGGACCTTTTCCTTCCTCCCACCATTTTTAGCTTGCATATCAACGAAAACATCTCTTCTGAATTTTTTTGCGATAAATTTACGGAACCTTTCAATGCATTAAAATCCTCAGACATTTTGTTTTCATTTTTGAACGAATGGCAAATATCCCGCATTAATATGGTGACTCCAGCTGAAAGCTTTGATTTTTCATCACCGAAGTCTTCAGCATTTTTAGGGTTATCGTAGGTTTGACCTTCTGGGGTGTACACAGTGCTATTTTCTATGTTTTGCCTTACTTGGTCGGTCAAAGGTGCGGCCCGAAGCACACAGTCTATGGGAAGACCACCACTTTGAAATTAATTTATCATAGTAATATCTATAAGGTTTCAATAACTATAGCCTTTGAGATAAGCTTCATCAAAGGTTTCGACAAATGCTTTTAGGTATATGTCCGGTATATGTCCTTAACATCATTGTTAATGACATGATTGCCTCGTTTGGTATCTGGTGACGCAATGGGCTTGTTTGTCTTCAGCGGTAAGTCGGCCTCTTCTTGCGATATGCCAAGCAGGGTTGTTTCTTTGGCCGACTGTTATCTCGCTAATCCTTACGATTTTTTCCTCATCTAGCTCGGAACTGCGAACCAAACAATCCAACTGCTCTTGAATTCCTCTTCCTCGAAGAAATTCGTCAGAATAAATAATTTCCTCGATAGAAGGCAAAGGCAGCTTGCTGACGATAGTTAGCTCAGAGCTGAGCAAGCCAGTACAGTCCATTAAAGTTTCCATAATTCCTCAGATCTTCATAGAATGTGGAACGATCGGCGTGAGTCGGCGCCCTCAACAAAACACAGTAACATTTTGGCAGAGGGAACAGTTCAGAAACCGCTTGATTTGAGAGTGATGTGTTGGATTTTCTCTTTCTCCACTGGCATTCCACGTCTGTACGGCTTAGATGATAGATCTCATGAATCAAAAGGGCGGCCGCGTGACTACATTTGAACGCTCCTCTTGAACATTCGCATTCGGTTGTTTTTATGTCTTGTTTTCATCTAAGTAAATCTGCAATTGTTTAAAATAAAGGATTATTTGTATGGCAAACAAGTTTTTAGGTGAAAAAAGTTGTGGAAAGATTACACATTGGCCGTCGTTACGTAAACAAAGGCCAACTTGTGATATTAAATGTCGGAACAACTTTTGCAAGAGTAACTCACCTTGACTTTGTAAACCTTTTTCATACTTGCGTGAACTTTTCCTCGCAAAATTCACTCTTGAACAAAAGCTCATCTTTCAAACCGGCAGTCTAAATCCCACAGGGATCAACGAACGCTTTTCATTCCACTAATTTATTCGTGTTTTTCTCGTTGCCATGTTCCCTCTAATAACGTATCTCCATTTTCTGCCTTTAAAAGCTCACACAACCCACAATTCCTCTATTCGCTCCGACGAAGGGCTAACGTTTGAAACGTCAGCTTCTGTAATCGTTACGGTGGCCAATTTACCATTTCAACTTTGTTGATATATCCAAACTTTTTCATCAAGGCATACTGCTCATGGTAAAAAATAAGAGTCAGTGGCCTTAAGTACACGTTGTCTACTTGAAAACCAGTTCAAGTTTTCAAATCAGGATTTTGTTGTATGCCAAGACTTTACTATCAGGCGAAGCACTAAGGATTGGTAAGTCATTGACATTGGTTGCATAGATCCCTAGGCATTGTTGGCGTCCTTCTGTCTCCGGAGACAATGGAGTTGCGCCCATGGTCAGTCTGTGGTGGAGCTGCAGCGCCGGCTGTGGCTGTAGAGACCGATCCTCGAGCGGCAGATCCTGCTGCAGTTGCTGCATGCGAAGATGTTGTCGTCCGAGGGGGATTGGTTGGCCTCTGCTATCTGGCGCCTGCGAGCTCTCTTGTCTTCCCACTGCTCCTCTCTTTTCTGCTCTGCTGTCTTGATGGCTGACATGGTGGTGGATCGCCAGCCACTGCGGTCCGCTGCCAGTGCTTGGAAGCCTGCTGGCGCAATGCCACCCGCCTTCAGGTCACGCTTGAGCACATCCTTGTAGCGGAGCGAAGGTCGTCCAGTGGGTCTGGACCCAGTGGCAAGCTCACAGTACAGAATGTCTTTCGGTAGCCTGCCATCTTGCATGCGGGTGACATGACCGAGCCATCGCAGGCGTCTCTTGGTTAGCAGGGCGTGCATGCTCACAGTTCCTGCCCTTGCCAAGACTTCGGTGTTTGGGATGCGATCCTGCCAGGTGATACCGAGGATTCTCCTGAGGCAACGCAGGTGGAAAGCATTGAGCCTGCGTTCTTGCCGGGTGTAGGGAGTCCAACTCTCGCTGCCGTACAGCAGTGTGCACAGCACACACGCCTGGTACACTTGTGTCTTGGTCTTGATGGTGAGCATAGTGTTCTCCCACACTCTCTTGGTCAGGCGGGCCATAGCTGTTGAGGCCTTGCCGATCCTCCTGTTCAGCTCGGTGTCCAGGCTGAGGTTGCTGGAGATGGTGGACCCAAGATAGGTAAAGTCCTCCACCACATCAAGGGTACAGTCACCTATGGAGATGCTGGGAGCAGTGCTGACGTCTTGGCCCAGGATGTTGGTCTTTTTTATGCTGATTGTGAGGCCAAACTGTGAACAGGCATGGGCAAAGCAGTTGATGAGCTCCTGGAGGGCAGTTTCGGTGTGAGCTGTGATGGCGGCATCATCAGCGAAGAGCATCTCCCGGATGAGGACTTTGCGCACCTTTGTCTTGGCTCGAAGGCGTGCCAGGTTGAACAGGCTACCGTCGCTCCTGGTGTGCAGGTAGATGCCCTCTTCGGATTGGCTGAAGGCGTAGCGCAGCAGCAGGGAGAACAGGATGCCAAAAAGTGTCGGCGCAAGGACACACCCTTGTTTGACGCCGCTCTTGATGGGGAAGGGGTCCGAGGAGGAGCCATCGTACTGGACAGTACCTTTCATTTCCTTGTGGAAGGAGGTGATCAACCTCAGGAGCTTGGGGGGGCATCCAATCCTTTGCAGGAGTGTGAACAAACCTGATCTGCTGACCAGGTCGAACGCTTTGGTCAGGTCTATGAAAGCGATGTACAGGGGGCGTCTCTGCTCACGGCATTTCTCTTGTAGCTGCCTCAAAGAGAAGATCATATCGATCGTGGACCTTTCGGCTCGAAATCCGCACTGTGATTCTGGGTACACACGCTCTGCCAGTGACTGCAGTCTGTTCAACACGACGCGGGCAAAGGTCTTGCCGACGATGCTGAGGAGGGATATTCCGCGATAGTTATTGCAATCGCTGCGATCACCTTTGTTTTTGTAGAGCGTGATGATGTTGGCGTCACGCATGTCCTGAGGCACACTTCCTTCCTCCCAGCATTGTAGCAGAAGTTCGTGGAGATGTTCGAGAAGACTGGTCTCTTTGCCTGCTTTTATGACCTCTGGCGGAATGCCATCGTTGCCTGGGGCTTTGCCGCTGGCTAGGGAGTCTATGGCCTTACTGAGCTCCTCGATAGTGGGTGGGTCATCAAGCTCTTCCATGACTGGCAGGGGGCTCGTGTTCTCCACTGCTATGTCAGTCACGACGGTCTCTCTGGAGTACAGCTCCTGGTAATGTTCTGCCCATCTCGCCATTTGCTTTGCACGGTCTGTGATGAATTCGCCAGTGGATGACTTGAGAGGGGCAGTCTTGATTGCGCATGGGCCGAAGGCTTTCTTCGTTCCCTCATACATGGCTCGAATGTTGCTGCAGTCAGCCGATGTCTGGATGCCTTGACATAGGTTCTGCCAGTAGTTGTTGGCGCACTGTCTAGCAATCTTTTGGGCTTCACTTCTGGCTCGTCTGAGGGCAGTCAGGGTCTTTTCACAGGGGTCTTTCTTGTAGTTCAGTAGGGCAGTTCTCTTGGATGAGATGGCTGGCTCAAGTTCCTCGATTCCCGCTTCGAGCCAGTCGGGGTTTTTGCGCTCTCTCTTTCCAAAAGTGTCCACTGCAGATTTGTATGTAGTGTCACGAATGTGGTTCCATCTATCCTCAGCGCAGCTAGTTGGACAGTCGCTGAGGGCCTCTTGGATGGCATCTGCGAAACGTTCGCGTAGTTCAGGCACAGAGGTCACGGCTGTATTGATGCAGGGACGTCCTTTGTGCTTTGAGTGGTGGATTCGCTTGGGTTGGAGACGCACTTTGCTGGCGACCATAGAGTGGTCGGTGTCGCAGTCAGCGCTGTGGTAGCTACGGGTGGACAGGACACTGTTCAGCAGGGGTCTGCGGGTGATCACGAGATCCAGCTTGTGCCAGTGACGGGATCTGGGGTGCCGCCAAGACACTCTGTGGTGCGGTTTCGTGGTGAAGAACGTGTTTGTGATGCAGAGGTCATGGAAGGAGCATAGCTCGAGGAGACGCTGCCCGTTCTCGTTGAGTTTGCCTATGCCAAAGTGGCCGATGCATCGAGGCCAGGAGGTGAAGTCTGAACCAATCCGGGCGTTGAAATCGCCAAGCAGGTACAGGTGTTCTGAGGGGGGTATTTCCTTGATGGCAATCTCGAGCTGGCTGTAGAACTCATCCTTAGCCTCTGCTGTAGAGCAAAGCGTGGGGGCATAGGTGCTCATGATGTTCACAGGGCCTGAGGTTGTTGTGAGGCGAAGGGAAAGGATGCGGGCTGTGCCTTCTGAGGGTGGTTCGACTGAGGGCAGTAGGGAGTTCCTAACCGCAAAGCCTACACCATGCACACGATGCTCCTCTGGAGCTTTACCCTGCCAGAAGAAAGTATAGTCCTCCTCTTTCAGGCTGCCATTGGATGGGAGTCTAGTTTCCTGCAGTGCTGCTATGTCAATGTTGAGCCTCTTGAGCTCTCGGCTGATGACTGCTGTCTTCCTTGCATCATCGATCTGCTGGAGATCGTCGGAGAGGCCAGGGCACATGGTCCTGACATTCCAAGTTGCCAGTCTCAGCGCTGGCGGCTTTGATGTCTTTCTTCTTCTTTTGTCTGGTGCGGGATTTACAGTCCGCTCTTCGGTGTTGACCTTAGCTCCAAGCACCCATTGAAGCAGGCAGACTGTGACGGGTCAGCACCTTACTGGCTGGGGCCTGCCCAGCTTGAGGCGGGCGATAGCTGACCAGTGGGACGCGAAGATCCCTCCCACCGTCGGAAACAGCCCCTGGCGTCCGAGCTCACGCCAATACGCTCTGGGCTTATAACCGGTATCTGCTGTCTCCCGTGTTGTTTCTGTCGCTGGAACAGCGGCACTGGAGTGACCTCTCCAGGGCGCAAGCCTGGGCGGAGTGTGTGGAGATCCTGGGTTGCCCAGTCGACAGGACCCCCCTCTCGGCCTCGCCGGTGTAGTCCAAAGGAATGCAGAGCAGTACGTTTGGCACCAGGTTGGCTGCAGGAGCTGCCGGAGTCAGTGAGCACTGCACGCTGGTCCGCCTTCGGGGCTCCACTCCTGATTTGAAGGGTTTACTCCCCTACACAGGGCCGTTGGATCTTCAGATCTCCTCCGCCCTCTTGCCGTTGGCTGCCTGTAGCAGCTCCTCCGCCTAGTAGTGATGCAGTGTAAACATCACCCCCTCACATGGTTTAGCCCGCCAGCTGAGGCGGTGTGCCGGGGTGTGGCGCTTGGAGCCAGCACGTGAGAGATTTAGGAGATGGATGAGGACCAGTGTGCCCGTCCACCCTACCAAGTAGGATGCAGCTGCCAGACTACAAAGGTACTACCTCTATCCAGAACCCCCCTACATCCCTAGGCATTAGCTGAAGTTAAATGTCCTAAAGCAAAACTCAGAGTTACACATGTAAAAGCAGGTTCTAACCCTAATTTCTTTTTAAATAAATAAATAAATAAATAAATAATAAATTTTAATAAGTTGTATAGCCCTATTTACATGTACAGATCAATAGTGCTTTACACTGAATAAAAATTAAAAACCTTATATATCTAAATAAAAATTTACAATAGTAATGGTAGCTAAAAATACATAAGAATAAATTATTTTAATGTAATATATCTAAGTTAATGATTACAAAAAGCTTCATTAAACAGAAATGTTTTAATAGCTTTTTTAAATTTATCCAAACACTTAATCATTTTAATTTCATGAGGAAGTCTGTTCCATAAGTATGGTGCTGCTGCCTGAAAAGATCGATCACCAAATGTCTTCAGCATCTTACCCTTAGGGGGCTCTAAGTAAAGACCGTCATTAGATCGAAGACAATAAGAAGATTTTGATTTAATAGATATGAGGCTGTTAATATATGACGGAAGTAAATTATGAAGCGCTTTAAAAGTAAGTAGAAGAATTTTAAATTTAATGCGAGCCTGGATTGGAAGCCAGTGTAACTCATATAGAATAGGAGTAATATGCGAGTACCTTCCAACGTTCAATAGCAGTCTTGCGGCTGCATTCTGTACACGTTGTACTTTAGCTATCAGTTCCTTTGCGGCACCATACAAAAGACTGTTACAATAATCTAATCTATTCGTTATAAACGCATGAACTAAAGTATGGAGACTGTCTTCGTGTAAATATTTCTTAATGCTTCTAATGTTATGAAGATAAAAGAATGCAGATTTGCAAATATTTGTAATATGCTTAGACATGCTTAGGTTAGCATCCAACCAACAGCCTAGATTTTTTACCTCGGAGCTATTATTAATTACCGAGTTGCCAACGGAGATACTGATTGGCTGTAGTTTAGATAATTGTTGTTTTGAGCCTATTAAAATCAGTTCAGTCTTGCTATCATTAATTAACAGTCTATCATGAATCATCAACTTCCTGATCTTTCCAATACAGTTCTCCATTGCTTGCAAGGCTTGGTCTTGAGATGTAGTATTAGGTTTAAAACTCAGATATAACTGGGTGTCATCAGCATAACAATGAGCACAAGGGAGCTCGTGTTCAATGATCTTAAAGAGCTTAGATGCATATATAATAAATAGAATCGGTTTAATCGATTTGTCGTATTCTTGATCTTTTTGTATGACAACATATCGTCGTGTTTGCCAGAGCGTCGCCATTTTCTTTCTGCTTTCCGTTTTTCACGGCGGGCATTTTTTATATCTTCATTGAACCAAGGAACCAGAGGTCGAGATCGTATAACTTTGGATCGAAGTGGAGCATGTCTCTCGAGCACTTGGGACAAGGTATCGTTATAGCATTCAACGAGATCGTTAAGCGAATCTGGACTGTAATTACAAAGCTCAGAGGTAGACAGATCTTGTTTAAAATCCTCAATCTTGATTGCCTTCAGTTTTCTATATGATATTTGCTCATTTTTGGGAGATGGTTTACTTAAGGCAAGATCGCAAAGAACAGTAAAATGGTCTGAAAACAAGTAGTCAGTCATAGGTTTGGCTGTAAGAAATGAATCCGAGCAACGAGTAATCATTAAGTCTAAGGTGTGCCCAGATATATGTGTAGATTTATCCACGTGCTGTTGAAGGCCCATAGACGATAGTAAATCTTGAAAACGAGAAGCATCAGAGTCAGTATGTACGTCGACATGAATATTGAAATCACCCGTTATCAGCAACGGCTCAGGAGACATGATGATCGACTCAAGGTAAGTTATGAATTCATCAAAGAAAACACTAGTGGTGACTGGATGGGCTTGAGAATATGGTATACGATAGATGACAGCAATTCTCAAGCTATTTCCATATCATCTGGATGTTGATACTCGTACTTCTCTCCCTTTATATTCAGTTGTCCTAGGGAGGTTGCTGAATATTCCTGGTTTTGTCTTGCCTTCTGGAACTTCAATACCTTCCATAAGCAAACGATGTGTTTCTTTGATTTGTTGTTAATTATTCGTGGACATGCTGTTTTTGATCTGTTTTTGTTTTTTAGAACTGGTTCACGGAAAACCTAGACTTAAGTGGAATCATCATTGTTATGCCCAACTATGAGGACTATGCACAAGTGTATTTTAGTTTATAAACGTTTAGATAATCTAGCTCCCCTATTTTTGTGATTATTTCATAAGAAATAATCGTATTCACAGTTATAACACCAGAAACAGTAACGATCTTCATTTACTCGTCCCTAAATTAAGTCTAGGAGAAAACACGTTTAGATGTTTAGGTTTGATCCTTTTTAATAAATTACCTAGAACATTGAAAGGAGCTACATCACTCTCCAAGTTTAAGAACCTTCTTAAACAATATTTTACTAGATGAGATATTGTCTAATTTTTATTAGCTCTTTATTCTACATGATTGTTGTATTTTTATCTTGCAGTAGTTTTTAGCCGGTGGTAGTTTTTCAACTATGTAGTAATCATTAATTACGCAGGGCTCCTATTGATACCAGCCTAGTGCTGAAAGGGCCACCCTGCTTAAATAAAGATGACTTTGACTTTGACAGTTAGGTACAACGTAGAGTAAATGGTGTAACTTCATTTTTTACACCAGCAAAGGCATGAGCAGTGAAAGAATCTATGAAGGGTGAATGGGTTCAAAAATGTCATTTGATGATTATCGGGTTTATCGGGCCGTGTCGTCGTGTTATCGCGTCGTACCTCAGTGTTATTGGGTGTTGTCGTCGTTTTATTGTGCCATGTCGTCATTTTATCTATCAATCAATCAATCAATCAAACAATACTTTATTTACCCACGTAGCGTCAAGGATCTCAGAGCTCGTTCAAAATACGTACGTGCCTCTAAGATTAAGAATCTAAAAACCTAATACATACTGTCAAAACCTAATTGATTAGAAATTAAAATAACTAACAATTAATATAAAAATTTAGGTTTGTACAGTAAAATTCAAAGTCACTTAAATACAGCTATAAAATGGTGAAGCAATAGCTTAAATAATTTAAAATTAAAATTAAAAATTAAGTTTGTACAATAAAATTGAGAGTCACTTAAATACAAGTATAAAATTGAGAAGCAGCTAAAGTTTCAATGTTCTCAATAGCTTCTTAAAAAGGTTGATATCATTGGCCAGTTTTACACTTGTAGGTAATCCATTCCACAGCTGCACACACATATAAGTGAAAGATTTTTTCATAAAATTTAAATCAAATTTAGGCGCGCACAAATTAATGCCGGTTCCTCTCAGGTTGGACATAGTTTCCCTAAAACTAAAAAAGTCTCTGATGTATTTGGGACTGTCGTTATGCAAACATTTATATAACAGAATAAGGGATTGTTGTTTCCTTCTCTGGTCTAACGTTTCCATATTCAAGATTCGCAGCAATTCATCATAAAGGGCAGACTTGAGATAACCTAGCAGTGATCTAAGAATATAATAGTTGGCATCTTCTAGCCGATTCGCTTGCACTTTCCCCAATCCAAGTAAGAGGGGGCAACAGTATTCAAAATGAGGGAGAATGAAAGTTTTATAGAGCCTTAACATAACATTGTTAGGGACAAAACGCCTGATTCTCCTAAGTGCGCCACTTTTAGCGTATACCTTTTGAAGCTGTTTAGTAATGTAATCCTTGAAAGATAGCATGCTATCAAGTTCAACGCCAAGTATTTTGATAGATGGTAGTGTCTCAATGACAGAGCCATGTATGGCCAGGTCGTAACTGTACTTACAGGGACCAATGGGTAATGCTTGCGTCTTTGCGTTGTTGATCACCAGATGATTCTCTCGAAACCACGATGATAACCGCTCAAGACCATTATTCACTACAAATTCGAGAACCATGGGTGAGACGTCTGAGGCATACATAGTTGTGTCGTCGGCGTATAACGTCAGAGATACATCTGGTATGGCATAGTTCAAGTCATTTCAGGTCCACTACCACGGCTATAAATGCCTCCCTTTTGTCAAGGCTTCGCCTCCAGTCCTCAGTCATCTTCAAGAGTGCGGTGCAACAAGTTTTATCTTGTTTTACAAAATTATCTTGTGATTTATATTGTCTTTCTGCTAAATCAACATCTTTGGATATTTTGAAAGACGTGCCTTCCCATCTGGAAGAAGTCAGCAATGCGATCCGGTACTCCATAAATCCCACCAGCACCCCCTTGTGAAAAATGGTCCCTCACCTTCGACACATATTAAAAGAAAATTCAAATGTTATGAAAAATACAGTTGTATAAGCTTGTATATTAGTTAAGGTTACTTTACTTTTCTTTAAATGCCATATGTCAAAGTAGTGCTTAATATTTGGCACTGACTTCTTCATTCCAGGCAGGTCCTAAACCCCATAAATTCCATTGCTGGACTGCTTCCAACTTGATTTCTCTGATGATAAACAAGATGACCGAAAAACAAATTAAGCTTTAAATTCAAACCATATTTTATTCTCTTGTATAGCTCAGCAATGTATACCCCATGAAACTTCATAGGAGGGGAATCATTACACTTCATTTTTCATTATATTGTTTTAAATCAGTTAACAGTATTTAAATTTATATACATGTATATGTATGATAAGGATTTCTTGAATTATATATTAAAGAAAAATGAGGAAAATCTGAATATAATTTCAAGAGGAAAGGGATAACTTAGACTTGTACGAGCATAATTTAGTCCTATTAGCTTTTTTTAGATCTTTACCTGAATATGAGAAAAGTGTATAATCATTGGAATTGTACAACAAAATATTGTGTAAGCACCAAACTTCGCACAGTGCCCCATACTGTCATGGCGACAATCTCCCACAAGAATGACCCCATCCTTAATCGCCTTCACTTTCTCCAACATCTTCTCTTGGTACTTTTGCCAGTACAGCATGATTTTTGAGAACAGCTTTATCTGCATATATAAAGAAAAGGTAACAGCTATTTTAAATTTAGTGGTAGTATCCAATGTCTATACTTTGGCATTGTGGGCGGCTCCCAGGGTCGGTTTATGGTGTAGAGATTTGCCTTTCCACTTCAGTTGTTATCCACGCAACAATCAACACTCGTACTACTCCATGCTGTTCTAAAAATTAGTAATGACTTTTAGGAGTTTGCATGAACACTAGTAACTTCAGGCAGATGCCTAAACATGTTTGAAGGGAACGCTAACCGTGTAGCTTGGTCGCATTGTAATAAGTCATAAGCATGTCAGGATCATAGGAAAAAATCTGAGCTGCACTGAAAATTGAACCCAGGGCCTTGTGTACACTGAAACATCTCATATCTTCTGACTCGTGCATAGAAGATCCAGAATTCCATTCCCATTTGCACACTTTGAATTTCAGCTCCAGTGGATCTATGGGGAATTTCTTGACTGGAACCTCTAGTGAAATGTTATTTGCATTTAAATTATAGTTTTAGGAATGGACAATTCATCAGCACTTACTCTCTGGAATTTAAAGAAAGTATTGATAGGCAGCCAAGACCCATATGGCCAAAGATTGTAAATACTTTTGAGGCAGAGCCCCCAGCTAGCAAAATTGCCAGGCAGAGAAGAAAATTACCAGCTGGTAATTTTGTTCCTGG